>NC_139528.1:0-211104 GCF_947247035.1 Vipera ursinii
TTTATTTTATTTTTTATTTTAATTCCATTTATATCCCGCCCTTCTCCGAAGAATAACGCCTTATTAATGTTTATTACTATTAATAATATTATTAATTTATTAATAAATAAATTGTTAATAATTTTTTATTATTTATATATAATTTAATAACAATTTATTATTATTAATATTATTATTGTTGTTTAATAACGCCTTATTGTTTATTAACACATTATTGATATTAATAGGGTGACAGATGGCCATTTTGCTGAGACACATGGGCAGAATTAAATGGCCTAGTATTGATAAGGTTTTATTAATAAAGAATAATAATCTTAAAATGCCATTAAAAAGGTTTCTTTTTGTGGCTGCTGTACCTGCTTGGGATAACCGGATGGCAGTTTTCTGACCCTTAATAAGATTCAGTAGCTTCAATACGTACAGAATATTTACTTTTATGGCTGCTATTCCTTCTTTAACCGCGGGACTCACTCTCTCACTCTAGGACTGCTTGCCACAAAAGGTGGCCTCCCTTCCCATATGGCTAGAAAAGGAGAACGTGTTTGGCTGCTTGGAGAAGAGTTGGGACGGAAAGATGGCATGTAAAGGAACATCACAAATCAATCACAACTGTATATTAAGTCTGTAAACTCACCTGGAATAGGCAAGATGCCGTAGAATATTCCAAAGCTCTTCCACTGGGTTGTGGCTGTTGAAGTTGTAGGGACGGAAAAATCAGGTGAGCCCTGCCACCCCCGTGGGGGATCTCTTCTTTCTAGCTGACCAAGATTTCCAGAGCCGAGACAAAATGAGCATCTCCACGCTCTGAGAATAAAAGGGTGCTCCCCCACCGCCTCTGGGATCCCGGCTTTCCAACACCTGCACCAGGCACCCTTGGAAACATGCAGGATCGACACCGCCCCCCCCCCATTCTCTTCTGGTTTTGGAACAAGAAGTAGCTAGTTCTCATTGCTGTAGTACTGGCAGGAGGCCGGCTCCTGATGCTGGTCTGCGAGTCCTCCGTTTGGGGGGGGGGGAGACCGGAGACGCATCAGCCTTATTGAGAGGAAAAGTGGAACCCAGAGCCCTGGAAGAAAGCCTGTTGCCCCTTAATTCCGCCCTCTCCCCGCTAAATGACATTAAGGCTCCACCGTCTTGTAGCCAGACATTAAAATAAGTTTATTTCAGCTTCAAACGGGGTTTAAAGCAAAGCAAACCCCAAATAAAGGCAGTGCTTGTTCACAGATACCTGGAAAGGGGTGGGAAGGAGAAAAAAAGGCTGTTTCCCAATAAATGATGTATTCCCTGACACACACACCCCCATCCTCCGTACCAAAAGTGCAAAATTCATCGCTCTCCCTCCAAAGTGACCTCCCTGCCAGGACTGCGGTGCCCGTCCATTTTGGGGCACCCCTTTTCTTCAGGAGACGGGAGGCAATAGGAGGGGGGCGGGGGCAGAGGTGGTTGTGGGGGAACCAAAGTCGCCAAAGGGGAAAGGGGGGGGCTGCAAGGGAGGGAGGGGGGCAGCTCAAGGCTCCGGGTTGTGCCATCTCCTACTTTTTGGCTGCAGGGCACTTGGGGAGGGGGGCAAGGCATGCCATTCGCCATCACTTGGCAAGGGAGCTGTCTCCGCTTCGCCACCGGCCGATGGAGTGCCCAGGTCAGCCCCATTCCACAAAGTGTATTGGGGGGGGGAACATCCCCCTTGGCAAAGCGTCGCCCTACACGCAGCCCCCGGCTCTGCTGAAGGCACCTTCTCCTAAAGGCATCTTGTCTCGCCCGCTGCTGTCAAGGCAAATGGGGGTGGGGTGGGGCAGGAGACACCCCCAGCCTGAAACTCAATCCCTCCCCTCATTGGGGGGCAGAGGAGGAGGTTGATTTCCCCCACTCCTCAGCCAGCTTTGTGGGGCAGGGCAACCCCCCCCCAGGTCCATTTCCTCAGTTCCCCCACCGTAAAGGACCACCTGCAGGACTCTGGACCAAACAGTACAGAAAAGCCTCCTCGCAGGGAAAAAACGCCTCAAGAACGGGCAGAGTCACCTACAATATGCCAGGAGCTGAAGGGGAGGAGAAGCTGCTGCGTATCGTCTCCCCCCCCACAGCGTCTGAACCCCACAACCCACGCAGCAGTCTCAAGCCTGGCAGCCTATCTAGACACATAGAAATCAACTTGTAGTACGAACAGGCACCCCTCACCAAAGCAGGCATGGCCCCTGCCCTGTCCCAAGGGAGGGGGGGAAAGGCAGCTCCACACAAATGTAAACAAAACCCACGGGGGGGGGAAGAGAACCGAGGGTCCGGGCGGTCCTCCCCCCCACACCGGGCAGCTGGGTGACCTCCAGATCCAGGACGCCCCCAAAGTAGGTTTTGGTTTTGCACTTGCAATCAGGTGTCTGTGTGTGTGCGTGTGTGTATAAAACAGTAGGTCGCTTATGGCTTTAGACTAGACATCCCGACACGGACAGCCACGGACGGAGACGGAAGGAAAATGGCCCGTGGATCTGGGTGGGGCCTGGCCGGGCCCGTTTTGCAGCTTCCCCGGACCTGCAGGGAGGGTGGGTGGGGGTGGCAGGCACCTCCTTACCCGCTCCTCCCCCCCCCCCAGACCACCCACCCTGTCAACCGGTCAGTAGCCAAGGGAAGACATGGCCAGTCAGGAAAGGCTGGGGGAGTTGGGCCCCGGGGCATGCAGGGGGAGGCCAGACCCCAGCAAGCCACAGGTGGACGGTCTGGAGAGACAACAAAGCCCATCTTCAAAGGAGTAGCAGCCGTAGGAATCCGTAGCCCAAGACTCTTGACAGCAGCACCGGCTCCCGCAGGCATTTCGAAGGCTGGGGGAGGAGACGCAGGGGTGTGTGGGGGGGAAACCGCCCCTGCCCAGGCTCCCCCGAGACAGTCCGGACTATTCTGTGCCAGAGGGCCGGTCAGCGCCTTCCTCCGCCGGCCCCGAGGGCGTGGTTTCTAACTCACCGGGCCTAGGAGAGGTCATCTAAAAGCTACAGTCTCATCGGACATCCGTGAGGCTCCCCGGGGTCCTCCTTGCGGGTCCGACTAATCCAGTCGCTTCTCAACCTTTCTGGATGATTTTAATCAAGGGGGGGGGGCCTCAGTCCAGGGCGGGCCAGGAGGGGATATAGAATCTCTGCAAGGACTCCTCCAGCAACCGCTCCATCCAGAAGGGCGGCCGGTTAAGGTCTATCGTGGCTTATTATTAATAAAGTTTTAATAAATAATAAAATAATAATCTTAAAATGCCATTAAAAATATTTATCTTTGTGGCTGCTATACCAACCTGGACCACCGGATGGCACGGTTTTCCGTCCCCAGGGGCTGCAGAAGTGGCAGAGAAGGAATCCTATTTAAAAAATGTTGAACCGAGTTTAAAAAATGACTGCAATAACAGGAGAGCAATCTTGGCTTCCTTGAGTCGGCTTCTTCGCTGCCAAGGTCGGCGGATTGATCTGTGCTGTAGAATGGCTCCCAGGTGCCCCAAATTGGAAGCGGATGTGTGCCGAGCCGCTGTCGAGAATGTCAAACATCCTGACCCGACAAAGCCCAAGCCTGTTACCCCTTAGCAAATAATGGATTACCCTACAAAACATAGAATTCTGTATCCTCTTGAGCCAGTAGAGGATCCTGCAGTTGAGGAGTCACTGGCATATTCCATGGGGACTCCAGCAACAAATCAGGGAATGGACGAGGATCCTTGCCTACATCTCTTTGCTCGACTCCTCTGGAGCAGCCCCTCCGCTCTCCAAGGCTAGTATTAAATGGTGTCGATGACATCCACTCTGAAGAAGAGACCCCCAAGAGCTGATGCAAGACAGATATGAGTCAGATCATCCATTGGAGGCCATAAATGGCTGCCGCTGACCTCCCAGACCAACAGAACCGTATCTCCTGATGGCCCTCAAATGACTATCCTCTCCCTTCCAATGTGGAATTTCGCTGGCTGTCAGTCCCATCAAAAGACCAGCTTTTTTGATTATATATCTCAATTTGATGTCCTCTTCCTACAGGAAACCTGGGTCTCTTCAGAGGTGGAATTAAATGGCTACTGGGTTAACTCAAAGCTGGTGGGAGATTTAAAAGTGTTAGTGACCCTAGTTATCACAGCTCTGCACAGATGTAAATGTGTCTCGCTGCCTTTACATTCATGGGTTTTGACTGCCTTACCCTCATCCGAACAGGTAGAGATTTTGCTTTTAAAAATTTATATTCTCTCTCTTAATAAGAACAATCTGGTCAATGTTTCGGAGTACATAGAAAATGTTATCTCTACTTGTTTAGATAAACTATCCCACAGCTGCAATAATTGTTGTGTTGCGCTGCAAGTCCTACAGGGGCATCAGATCGACCCACATTCTCCCTCTATTAGACAGATTTCCAGGGAGATCAGGTAATTTCTACATGAATCATCTCCTTCAGGATTCAAATCCAGCCACCGTTCATGCAGCAGCAAAATTTTGTGCTGCTGCAACGAAATAAGGAAAACGCCCCGAAAGAACTAAAGATCCCTATTCGTATTACTACTTTGCTTAGTTATTTTCCAATAATTTTTAGAAAATGTATTTATTTTAATTTTTAAGTTTTGTGCTGGTCTGCGACCGTAAGAAACATTTATAACTATTCTGACGAGGACTTTTCATCAGTATAAATACTTGATATAGAGTATTGTGGGAAAGTTCAGGAGACTTGGCTGATAAATGGCTTCTGCTGCTTTTTAAGTTTCAACTTGATTTCTTCCGGACAGCCTGGCAGGAAAGTTTGGTGTGTGCATCAAGTGGCTTTAGTCCAAAGCCAAACATTAAAATCAAAACCTGTTATTTGGATCTGAAAAATATTTCCTTTAATTGTATGCATTTATGTACTGTGAGGAATTTGTGGGAATTGGGGGTGGGTGGGTAAACAGAGTCTAATGTTTCTGCTCAGTTCTTGCTCTTTATGTCAAACACCCAGAAATGTGAGAAGCGGCTCCAGAAAAGGCCGTCAGTCTGTGGGTTCTAGGACTGACTCGCTCAGAGCCAGATCCCAATAATGCTCAGTGCCGTGTTTCTTAAAATGCTCCCGTGCCATGTTTTCAGTAGGACACTGCTTGAACTTCATCTCGCCAAAGCTCCGCTCCTTGGCCGTGCCCTAGAAGGACAGAGAGAGAGTGCAGGAGAGACTCTGAGCCAGCCCACGTATTGAGGGTTGCACTGCAGGTCCTATAAGCAATGCATTGATTGGAAGCACACAAAATGCATATAATTCCTCTTTCCTTGCCCTGCCTGTTGCTTACTAGTGAAGACGAGGGGTTGGTTGAGCACAACATGCTAAAACCGTAAACTGTGTTAGCTGAAGTAACCTTTAGAGCGATTCTTCATATCTCCCACTTTTTGAATGAAAGAGAAGGGACAATTGTACAGAGCACCCATAGTTCAGTTCCTGAAGGCGTTTCTCTGTCCTGTCATTTCGCCGGGACCTGAAAACCTGGCTTTTCGATCTATCAGGCTTGGACTGAAGGGGTTTTAGCTTTTTAAATATTGTTTTAATTGTTGGGCTTAATTAATTTAATGTATTTTAATTTTATATTATCTTTTATATTGTATTTTATGCTGCCCTGTAAAGCGCCCTGAGTCCTTCGGGAATAGGGCGGTATAGAAATCTAATAAAATAAAATAAAATAAATAAATAAATAAATAAATAAATAATAAAAACCAAGACTTTCTTAGTGACACTGGGAATCACCATCAGTTAGACCGTAAATATTACTCACCTCCCAAACCAGGGAACATTTGTTGGTTTTTTTTACAGATTCCTCATCGGATTCCTCATCGTCTGCAAGAAAAATAAACTGCTTAGGGGGTGTAAGAATGGGGAAACAACTGAAGATGGATTTGTCTATTCAAAAGTACATTCAAGATCGGTCAGATCGGAAACATCTTTTATTCAAACAGTAGGCGACAATTCTGCCCTTTAGAAAAGATGGGATATAGACCTCTGCAAGCTCAGTAGCTCGTGAAAAGAAGCGACAGTAAAAGAGCAGTTCACGAAGCCCTCCAAGTTCCTTCAAGTCTTTCAATTTCAGAACCAGCTCAATGTAAAGGAGGGCGGCCCCTTTCCAGATCACTTGATTTCTTTAAAACTGCTATAAGTCGATTGTCAACCGAGACCGATGGTGAAATAGATTTATACAAATCTATTCAACAGAATACAACAGCTGAGAGAAAAAAGAGTTATTATCTCTCTCTCTCTCTCTCTTTAAGCAGAATCTTTTAAACCTAAAAACTGGCATTCAAAGCTCCATTTTCAATGTGTTCCCAACCGGGGAACTTTTCTGCTTCTCCAGGTCCTTCCTTCCTGGGCATAGGAAGCCCGAGCTTTGCCTGCAACCCCCCAAAGAAGAAACGGCACCAGGCGCTTTTCTGTCTTCTTCGGAAGACGACGCTTAGAGCGAGGCCTGCAGCGTACTGCCTTCCTGAATCGGTCACTTTTCTTAGTGACGCTATTTCTGCAGAGGGACAGAGCTGGAAGAACCAGCGGGTCCTTGAGCCAGGCGCAGCCTTCGGAGACCCTGACCTTGCCTCTCCCCTTCCCCCTGTTCCAGTGGGGCTCTTGCCAGAGCTTACAAGACGTGCTTCCAGGCCATCACCCTGCGGAGTTGTTTATTTCTGAGTTTCAGCATTTTGGTAGCCCAGTGTCAATTGCTTTTATGGACTTAATAGCTTGATAAGCATTTCCAGGCAGAAGTGCGCTTTCTTACCATCTCCTTTTGTGTTTGATGTCTGCTCATCCCATTTTATTCGATGTAACATGAGCCGCTTAAATTTCTTCTGTGCTTTGGGACCTTGGAAAGAAAACAGAAAAGGTAGAACTGACAGGCAACATCACAAGAAGTGGTGAAGCACAACTTCACAAACACAACAACTGGGAGGAGGACTGAATTCCTGATCCTTCAGAAAGCACCTGTGCCAAGTGCTCCCCTCGTGGTCCCAACCATAAACAGAGACCGACTCTCAAAGGAAAAGCCAGAGACGAGTTCCTTGTGCTGCTTCTCAAAGCGCACGTTTCTGGAGACTTGGCCTACCCTGACGTAATGGCCTGAAGCCGGTTTCATTTGTTTACTCCAGGTTGCGCCAAGTGATGCTATTTCTGCGACCCGTTCTGCAGATGGACAGATGTGTTCTGCATTCCCCCCCCCCGCCAAAAAATAAAAAACAGGCTGGAAGAACCGTCGGTGCCTTGAAACAAGTGCAGACTTCCTGAATTTTCCCCCTCCTCCTCCTGGAACTAGGCAGGTTCTAGACGTAGAAATGCAGAGTGTGGTACAACCCAGCCTGCTCGCCCACCTCCTTACCTCCTTCTACCACCACCACGTTGACATCTTTGTGTAAAACCACAACTCCGGTTAAGTACAACTGGCTGGCGTTAGCTTCAATTTTGAATTTCTTTGCTGGGTTACCCAGATTCCGGACTCTGGGGGCCAAAGAAAGGAACAGATCGGGTCACGCTGGGGGAGGGGAGGCTGCAACAGGGCAGGGGAGTAAGGAACGAGAGACGCTCACCTGTAAACAGCTATGTGAACTCCCTGCGAAATATCTTCCTTAAGCTTTTTCACCTTTTTCGCTTTCCTCTGTTCCACTGTCAGCTTTCGGGCAGCATTTGCCTCCTCGTGAGCTCTGCAAGCACATCAATGCGGCCCACCTAAGCCCTCTGCTGGGGTGCTTCTGCTCCTGCAAGCTGCCCCTCCCCAGGTTGCCCCAGCCAGAAGGTCTGTGGCAAGAACACACATCCCCACCCACCTCTCCTTCACTTCAGTTTCCCACTTTTACTGCTTTGCGTATTTATAACCTCGCTTTTCACCAACTGGTCTCAAAGCATCAGACTGTTCATGGAAGATGGTCAAAGGGATTGAACATTTTTCCCCCTCATCGGCTCCAGCACGCGCCAAAAGAGCCGGACCAGATCCTCCCCCAGAATCCTTGGTCAGTGGGAAGGAGGGAAGGAGGGAACAAACTCTGGGAGTGGATGGCAAACAGCGCAAGGAAGAGACATTAGCCGTACTTCTGCCTCTTTGCCATCTGTGCTCGGACGTGGGCTTCTACTTTGGTTGGGTCCTGGACAGCTTCTGTCCCCAAAACCCGCATCAGGTTTGAGATTCGGACTGCAGAGAGAGAGAGAATTTAATTTAATTTAATTTATTAATATTTCTATACCGCCCTTCTCCCAGAGGACTCAGGGCGGTGTACAGGGCAAGAATAAAACACAGAAATTTACAAAAACTAAAAGATAATTAAATACATGCCCGATTAAAATACAATTGATACATAGTAAAAACCCCAATAAAAATGATAAAAAACCCCACCGATCTCCCCTCAGGCCAGGCCGGCTTGCTCGAACAAGTATGTTTTCAGATCGCGGCGAAAGGAGCGCAGATCGGGCGCCGTCCGGAGCTCAAGAAGAGGAACGAGGGCATTCGCCGGAGTCCCTGAAGAGGCTTCTCCCCCCTCAGGCTGCCCCAAAGAGGCTGCTACCTTTTGGCTCTGGAGGGGGCATCAGGCCGAGTCGGACTTTCTCCTGCAGCTCCTTCTGGGCTTCCCGGCGGGTCTGGCGACGAAGTTTCTTCTGCTCTTTTTTGGTCAGGTAGACCCCAAGGGTCACCGGCAGGTCACTGTCCACTGCAGAGTAAGATACATCATTGCCTTTCCCCCCCCGAGTAAAGGCAAGGAATCGGGGGGCTCTTCCTCTGGCTTTCTGGCGAGTCAACTGCTCCCTAACCCTAACCCTCCCCCTTTACAAAGGGAGCTGGCAGGTGGAGAGGGGGCAGCTTCAAGGAGGGGCTACCTGGAGGGCTGAGCTGAGCCGGATGCTCCACCAAGTTCGTGATGCCAAAATAGTCCTCCCGTTTAAACAGATCAGTGGCTTTTCTAAAGAGGAAAGCAGATCCACCCCATTAACAATCTCAACTCATCCCCTTCCAGATCATCTGCAGCCCTGTTCAACCTGGCCTGGACACAACACACTTTACAAAACCAAGATACAGGGCAAGTTTCTACAAACAACTAGTACTTTCCTCCTTGGCATCTGCTCCTGGCCCTCATCTCCCTCTAGAACAGCAACCCAAACCTTTGTGGCATCAGGGACCCGGTTCCCTAGAGAGGTTTTTCCGTGGAACGGAGGAGTGGTTTGGCAGGCTGCCTGCATCGCATGGTTGGGCCTTTGCTTCTTTGTGCGGACCGGTTGCTGGCATGCCACGGCCCAGTACCGCTCCACGGCCCGGGGATTGGAGACCGACCCCTGCTCTAGAAGATGCAGCGACCGGCCATCCTTCAGAGCACTCCTCAGTTCTCAAGCTAAGGAGACACCTGGACAACCGTGATTGTTATCTGCCAAAGGAGTGGAATTGTACTCCCAGTAGGACAATGGGAGGATGCTCTCCCTAGAACCACCTGGAGCTGAGCTGGCTGGCGTCTAAGAAGAGCAGCTGCTCTGAGCATCCTGGGTGCCCTGCTACCTTCCCAAAAGCACCTCTGAGCCACTTACACGTCCATGCCGTTGGGGATGATGTAGGAGTCCCACCACTCCACCTCAGGAATGTCCCCCTCTTTCACCTCCTTTTTGGGAGTGATGAGGGCCAATTTGGTTGAGGTGTGAATTCCCGTCTTCTTGGCAGCTTGTGAGATCTCTGCCTGGAGTTTTTCTAACTGGGCCTGGTGACCAAAGAGACATTTTCAAGATCTACTAGAAGCACAATTCCTTTTTCATTTTCATTTTATTTGGGGGGGGGGGGCAGCCGGAAGGAGAGGATGCCTGAAGGCACCTGCTGGTGATGGAAAGGCCTCGTTTAGGGTTTCCACCATCTGTCCCTGCTTGCCAGCTTATTCCTCAGGCAACTGAAGGAGAAGCCCCTCCCTCCCTCCCTCAGTGACCCACAGAGTTCCCCCCCCCTTTAGTGCCCTACCTTCGTCCGTAGCCGTTGGGCTATTTTTTCAAACTTGCCCTTGTCATGAAAACGAAAAGTCCTCTTTGGCCGCTGAGCTGGGGTGATGGGGACCCGGGGGTCAAAATAAGTGTTGGACTCCATGTCCTCCGAGGGCTTCTCCTTCAGCTGCTGCTTGAACTGCTCCCTCTTCACAGCCCGGATGTTGGCCTTGAGCGTCGGCATGCGGTGGGTCAGCTCTACCTCTTTACCGGTGGCATCCACCGTGCGACCTTGCTCATCCAGAATCAGCGGTGTCGGTTTGCTCTGGTCTTTCAGCTCCACCTTCCTGGGCCGAGACATCCCCAGCACAGCTTGGGTTACCACGCAGTTCTCCTGCACTTGGGCAGGTCAGGAGCCACCATACTCGGGAATATGACCCGACTGTTCAGAAACAGCCCACCTGGGGGCTCCATGACCAACCCAAATCTCACACCGTTTGGGACAGGGGGGCAGCCCCAGACGGTCCTGCTTTCTGCAGATGACCACGCTCCTTAAATTCATTGCCAAGCCTTATAAGGCTTTCTCTGGCCCAGGCCCCCCTCCGAGGAGGTTGGGGCTGGGAGCCACTGGAAATGCGGTCCTACCCACTCCCGGAAGGGCCTGGCCAAGGCAGGCTGCCCATGTGTTTCTTGCAGCACGCTTGCTGAGGACGGTGGGCCACCGCTCGCTTACCGTGAATATGGGGATTGCACGTTGCTGCCCATGTGACGTATTTCTGCCCTATGGGAACAAATCATTCAGTTGAGTCTCGTCAGCTCCCCTGACAGGCCCCCATTTCACAGACCCTCAGACGCTCGGCGGCCTGTACCAATACTCACGGTGGTGCGATCCCCATGGCATGCAGGTTGGCCAGCCCCACCATGTTGGTGTTCCCAATCAGCCCTGGTTTCAGTGCCAGCTGAGCCTGGATTCGGGCTTGCAACTCCGCTGCTTTCCGGGCCTTCTCAATGGCGTCGTTCATGAAAGTGGCTGCCTGCGATGGCTGGATGGTGTTCCCGATCGGGAGGCGCTCCGGAGCAGTGGTGGCCGGAGCTTTAGGCTGAGGCCAAGAAAGTCAGATTTGGTTTACGGAACGGTTTATGGTTTAATGTTAAGAGGCAGAGAAAGAGGCTGGAGTCTCAATGCAGAAATTCACTGGAAGGAAGGAAGGAAGGAAGGAAGGAAGGAAGGAAGGAAGGAAGGAAGGAAGGAAGGAAGGAAGGAAGGAAGGAAGGAAGGAAGGAAATCCCAGTACCTGAGGAGCCGGGGAGCTGATGAAACTCAGCTGCTTCTTCCTCTCCTCAATCTGCCGTGTTGCGGCCTCCATCATTTGCTTGATCTGAAGGAAGGGAAAAGAAGGCAAACTGTGCTACGCTTCCTCTTTAGCAAATGCTTCTTTTTCATTCCGAAGTCATTCTTGGCTCTGCTGCACCAGACGCTGAATCCCAATTATCCACAGCAACTGTGCAATTCTACTCTCCCTAACCCAAGTATTTCTTCCGGCCGTGGATGAGGCGCTCCTCGAGAGGCTCTATCCACTCAAGATGGAGAACAACCTGACAGTTGCTCAAGACCTCCTCGTGAGGACCACCACCCAGCTTACAGAACTAGAGACAGGGCCTTCTCTGTCAAGAAAGCAGAAACCAGAGTTAAGCAAGGGGATCGGTGACTCAAGGCAGCCCTCCTGACACGCAGGAGCACGCCTGCAGGTCAAGCCCCTTCCGGACACGCAAGGGCAGCAAACCTGAAGCTTGGTCAGCATCCCTGGGCTTTCGGTGGGTGGGCCAGGGATGACCTCGGGCTCTTCCTCCACCTCCTCAAAGCGAGGGATGCGCCGTTTCTTGACCCCTGAGGACTCCTTAGAAATCTCCGAGTCATCCCCAAAGACATCCTGACAAACGGAACAGAGCGAAGGAATTTTAGCGGCAACTGCCAGGAAAGTCTCAAAGTGCATCCCAGAAACATGAAGCGAGGCCACACTTTCAATAACGTAAACGTTCTCCATCTGCTACTGGAAATACACAGCTTCTCTCCAGGAAAAGACCAGAGTGCCCGGCAGCCGTGGCGAAAGAGGGCCTGGCGAGGGCGGCAGCAACTCCAGGCGCCCACAGGATGATGCCCGCAGGTGCAGGAGAGCTCGGGGAGGTTTGGGGAGCCGCTCTTTCCTGCGTGAAGCTGCAGGTCTCTCTCTGCTGCAATGAAGGAATTTGAACTAATCTGTCCAATGAGACGCTTTAAGATCTCTGAACCCGCCTCCTTTCCAAGGGACTGGAGGGCTCTGCTCCCACCCGCCATATCTGCCCCGACCACCCCCTAAAATGGAGTCTGAATGGGCAGTTGAACCAGGACTTTCTGGAGTCACCCCAACACTCTAGGGCCCACTGAGTGGTCACATCACACACCAGGCCTGGCAGTTGAGGAAGGCTGCTCTGAACATTAGAAAGCATATGAAATGGGGACTTAAAATAGCATTTTGAAGCGTACTTTTGTATCATTTTTATTTTATAGAAGTAAAAACCTAAGAAAGCAGTTCTTCCCCATCAGAGATGCAGGAAAGAGGTTACACACCTGAGTCTGTCCTACCACTCTCGATGAAAAGTAAATGCAAACTATTCTATGACAGGTTTAACAAGCTTTGCCCAGTCTAGAATGAAGAGTATCAAACTTGCAAGACATGTCAACCCTTCAGCACAAAAGATTAGTCCTTCTGCGAGAGGCTAAGATACAACACTCCTTTCACATCTTTTTAGCTTCAAAACTGATCTTTCAAAATGGAAAAGGGCAGAGATACGCCTCTCTCCCCCAAAGGAAACTCGCATCAGCAGCCCAGCCAATGGCAAGTGATTCTGGGAGAGACTGGAGAGCAAGATGATTACCGCAGGTACAAGATCAGAAGGATACACACACACACACAAAAGGTACATACAACGTTAAATGCAGAAATTGTTTTCAGAGAGCAGCCTTAACCTTTAATTGTCAAAGTACTTTATGTCCCCTACACATGATCCATCAAAGTGCACTGGAACCCAAAATAAATATGCATAAAGTGATCTCTGAAAACATATTACTGACAAACTGAAGCAGAATTGGGCTAAGTCTTGCACAGGGAGTTTATCTGCAGTAAAAACACTGCTGAGAAGAGATAAGCTTTATACAAATCAGGGTATCTTTTGCAGGCAAAGCAAAAGGGAAGCGGAACCAATAATCAACAGAAACGTTCCACGGAGAATCTGAAGGATGAAGTTCAGTCTGGACTCCATAGGCCGGCTCCTTCTCCACTTACGTGGAAAGAGATCAGAGGCAGATGCCAAGGAGGAAGGCCCACTCGTGCTGTACAGCTGCTGCTTCGTCCCAAAGAAAAACAAAATGTAGGCATACAAACCATCTGCAAGCGACAGCTGAACCTCCTTCTTCGCTATTTTGAGTCATACTTTACAGGGACGGTTCCTCGTCCAAAACCAGGGCACATCGTGACACACCTACAAGTTTAAGAGAAAAGGGCTTGCCCATAGTATGAAGAGTGTAGATCACCGCAGTTCAGTTCCTGAACTTCCCCCGTAGCCTGACAGGTCCCTGCAAGATAAGCCCAGTGCAAAGAAACGGGTAGTTCCCTGCGGAAGAAATGCTCTCACTCCCGGGGGGGTTTGAGAAAAGATGCAGACTCCTTTCAGAAGAAAATAGCAACCTGGAAGGTAGGTGGGTGGGACAGAAATTAATCTTGCAACCGAAGCCTGTATATGGGGAAGTCTATGACGTCTTTGCTTTAAATACCAGTGATTTCAAGAAACAGGCGGAGTCTCCAAGTCGATCGATGGGTAAAAAATAGCCCACTGACAAGTATTTCTCTCTTGCTTAACAAGAGTTACAATGAAGACCTTTTTCTTTCCTTACTCAACTGCTGAAGAGAGGGATAGTGGGAAGCCCCAAAGTCAGTGAAGGATGTTAAAAGTGAATTTCTTGACAAGAAAACGAAATAGGAGAGAACCTCCAAGTTTACTAAGTTTTTAAAAAACAGTGGGGCAGTGCTACAAGGTTCTGGAGGAAGCGATGCCCAACAAGAATGAATCATGGGGCTCATGAAGTAGTTGGACCCTGAATTTCCCCCCCCCCCAATTCTATTGGCCCTTGTATCCCACTTTCAACAACTCAAAACAAAGCAAGTGATTCTCCAGGAGCAAGGAGATTTTTTTGAGCAGTTTGTTACCCTTTGAATAGAAGTTGCATTTGGAATGCATGAAGGCCCGCAGGAAAAGGAACTGCCCACTCCCTACTTAACTTCCAGGTGCTCAGAAACATGATTTTAAAGAAAAAAAGGAGTAGCTTGGCACAGCAGAAAGTGTGGAAGACAGTCTCAAGCTGCTGCTTTGCTGCTTCTGTACAGCAAATGACCGACCACCATCAAACAAGGGAGATCTGAGGTTGCCACTATCAAGAGAGACTAGGGTATTTCCTCATTTCAAAGCCCAGTCTTTGGGGATTGGAAAATAATTCATCCTGTAAAGTACTACAGCTTCTACACGACCTCAAGAAAAACCAAAGGAGGAGAAAAGAAGAAATCCAGAGGTGCTAAAGGATATTAACCCATCTATATAAAACCAATCAATAGAAGAACTAGGAAGAAGTGACACAATATGGAAATAGGGAAGAAAAAACAGAGATAAACCTGTTTATTTACAGGCTACTCGCTGCTTCCAAGGAAGATTGTTTTGCAGCTAAATCCCTGCCCCACCCCAATCCAGATGTTCAAGACAGACTGAAGAAGGGGCTTTTCCAAGCCACGAAGCAGGACCCCTGAATTAGCCATGAGAAGATGTCTGTGACAGAAACCGTATTAGAAGGCCATAAGCAAAAGGTTTCCCAATTTTCCGGAACAGCATCACTTCCTAATGGGGCCGTCTACCATGCATATTGGCTGCAGTGAGAACAGGAGACCATTAGCCTGTTATGCCAAGGATGACAGGAAAAGACCTGGCTGATCGCCATAAGAGAATATCAACAAAGGCCACCTTCAGCCTGACCCGAATAACTGCGTTCCTTACAGAGCAAAGCACAAATGCTCAGCTTCCGCTTCTTCTAGGCCTGCAATTCAGTTCAAAGCAACCATAAAACTATAGCACCCAAAAGTATGTTGAAGGGCAGAACATGACCATCTAATGTAGATGTTTTGAGGAACTATCCACCCACTGGCTATGCCAGCTGTGGGTGATGGGAGTTCCCTCCCAAAATATCTGCTTTAAATGCCTACCGATCCCCCTACAATTCCCCGAGATAACTGCTACAATGCCTTTCCCAACAGGCCTCTTTTCCATCCATGTGATCATCTGCAACAATTTGGGGGCAGTAAAATCAGCCTAGAACAGCTACGCATCCGGCACCTATAGGCATTACCGGCTTTCTGTACATCTGTCCTGCCATTTTTTTGGTGGAGTTTATGTGCTTTAATCTGGGGCCTACATTATAGGCATTCTCCAGTTAAGGCCAGGTGTTCTCAGCTCTAGTCCAAATTAATTTCATACAACAGCAAAGATACTCCACAGTTGCTATAATCATCTCTGTAAGGTTGCTGATGGTTTCTGGTTGCAGAATTAAGGGGCAGAGTGGTCAAGAGACAAGAAGACCACTAAGAAAACAGAATCAAAGGGTACTTCCCCCCCCCCCCTTTAACTTTTAGGGACCACAGCACATAGCCATCTCTGGAAGAATAAAACGTAATGAAGCAACACTGCCAGTTGCTGACAATTGCCCCTCCCCTCATGCAAAAACAAGCAAGCTCACCTTTAATTCTCTCTTGCGGTTTCGGTCACTGTTGGACTTGGAGTGTCGAGAGCTTCGTCCTTCCTCAACGGCTTCAAAGAGCTTATCAACAAACCTCAAGGTGGAGTCATCCAGGAAGGGCTTGAGATGATCTGGGGGGGGGGGGGAGAGAGAGAGAGAGAGGGAGGGAGGGAAGACAGAGGGAGGGAGGGGAAGAGAGAGAGAAAAAAAAACAGTTTGGTAGTGCAAACCCCCCCCACCTCAATCAACCTGCCACTATGGACCACAAGGACCTTGTTTTCTGACATTAACTACTCCTTTCCTCAACATATTCCAAATGCCTGGAGGGAAAAAACAAGGCAACCGGACTCTTTCACAGCCATCACGCCTTTCCCTCGGATGGGAAGGCATCGGGAGGGAACTGGGCGGCCAGTGATTCGGCGGCCCCGCCCTGCAGCTCCATCCCCGGTCAGAGAGGTCGCCCCGGCCCTCCCCCCTCCCCCGGGGACCTACCGGCCGCTTTCTTCTTGTCCATCCCTTTCCCGACGCAGTTCAGCGCGGCGGTCACCACGGTGGGCTCGGAGAAGCCGAGGACCCGCTTCACGGTCTTCTCCACCCACGGCTTCAGTTCGTCCAGCTCCCGCTTCGAGAGCGCCATCTTGGCGGGAAGGCTCCGGCGGGGCGCTGGGCAGGAAAGAGGGTCGCGCGAAGCTGAGAACGGCCGGGGGGGGAGGGGAAGGAAGGAAGACGCACACGCGCCCGGCGGGCCTCGCTCTCGCCCTTGCAAGGCCGCGGCTCCCGTCGCTCACCCAGGCCGGGATGGGGGGGCGCCCAGGGAACCGGGGACCGCGACAGCTCCTCACCGGCGGCCGGGCGGCCTCCCTCCGCGCCCGGGAAGGAGAAGGCCGCGGGTTTCGCGGCGGACGGAGGCGGAACGTCGGCTGTAGCGGGGCGGAAGCGGAAATGGGCCCGACCGGCGCCTGCGCCTGCGCCGTCCTCTGGCCTGGGGGCGGGACTTCCTGGAGGCCGCCGCCTGAGCCGCAACCGTGCTGACGGCCCGCGGCCAATAGGGGCCGCTGCTGCTTGAATGCTTCTCTCGCCTTCTTCCGCAGACTTGCCGCCGGGGAGAGGACGCGGGGGGGGGAGGGGGGAGGGGGAGGGGCAGGCGACCGAGAAAGCGCCCCGGCCTCGGCTCAGCCGAGCAAGGCGGATGCCCGGAGGGAGAGGCGTCCCCGGCCCACGCCAACCACCCGGGATCGCGTTCAGGATGGGGACCGAACAGCAGCTCTCAAGAAGACGCGTGACATCGTATCGATTTTATTGACTTCACAACCTTTCCCAGAAATAAAGCATCGTCTCTTTAGGAAGCAGCCTCCGCCCTGAGAGCCTTTGGCTTAGCAACCAAGCCAAGGATCCGGGCGGTTTTTCCTCATGAGAAAGTTGACCTTTCTGCCCATTTCAGAGTTATAGATTCTCCGGCACGCTTCGTAGGCCTCCCGCCGCCTCTTCTGGCACGGCTTCTCGTAATAACGCTTCCGCTTGACGTGGTCGATAATTCCATCCATAGTGAGGACTCTGAAGAACAGAAGTAAGGAACCGTCTCTTTAAAAAGGCAGGAAGATCCGACGAAGGCGCAAGTTTAAATCGGGCTTAATTTCCCCCCACCCTCCAGCCTTCTGTCTGCTTTGCGTGGCTTTCCTAAGGATTTCCGAGACTCTCCCCCCCCCGCGCAATCATTTTTAAACCGTCGAGCGCAACGGGTGGCTGCGTAAGCCCGGAGGGGAGGAGTGGGGCGAACCAGAGGGAGATCGCAACAGTGCCGGATCTCCTCTGAAGTCCGATCAGACGGGAAGGTCGGCCGTCGGTCTAACGCCCCCTTCGGACGGAACCTCTGCTGCTTTCCACGCCGCACCGACCGCCCCAAAGACGGCCCCGCGCCTCCGCCTTGGCACGGGAGCTGAAGGGACCCGACCCCGGTGCAACCGGCTCGGGCGCGCCCTGTGCCGGCATCGCGCGGATCCTGGCCGTCGGGGAGCCGCGTGGCCCGAGCGCTTCCCCCGATCTCCCGTCCCTTCTCCGCGGAAGGGCAGAGGCGGCGGCGGCGCTCCTACCTGGTGAGCACGCGGTAGGCCAGCTCCACGTCCCCGCCCGGAACCATCACGGTCCGGGCGAGGAACTTGGCGTGGTGCGCCATCTCCACCCCGCGGACCGCCAGAGGGGCCGGGCAGCGCCTCCCACCACAGACCGGGGATTTCGGCGGAAGCGCCCGCCCGGCGCCCGGAAGTTCATGCAACCGGAAGCAGAAGCGCCCGCCGCATGATGTCGCCGTGGCAACGCCCCCTCCCCCAAGCCGGCAACGCGGAACCCGCCGGGCCGCCCCGCAGAGCGAAAATTTCCCCAGGATAGAGTGAGACTCCAGAGGTGAATCCACATTTCACACAGGATCAAAGCCCAGATCAGGAACACCTGCACATCTGCACAGGGAGGACACATTGAAAGCAACCAGTTGAATCCACCAGCACGTATACACGCTTCCTTGCTCACACCAAGGACCATTTTCCCCTCCCCACTAATAAAACCGTGCCTTCCCACCACCTTTTCTCTGTAGTTACCCCTAAATGAAAATCCTTTTGCTCTTAGGAAATAAGGAAATGAATCTCCTTTCTCAAAGTATGTCAGGAGTTCATTTTTTTGTTTGCTCTTGCTTCACCCTCTCTTAACTATAAAAGAGAATGTAAGTTGAGTCTCAGGATTTCCTCTTTGAATGAGAGGAATCGTTCTTAATTATAAATCGTAATTACATTGTTTTCCTGCCTTGGTGCCTTACTGAAGTGTGGGCATACCAGGGCCAGTGTTAGGCCATATTTCGCCAAGAGAATATAGTTTAGCATCAGATCACGAAGATAAATGTCTAAAGCAGCCATGTGAAACTTGTGACCTCACATGACATCATGAGATGTATTGGGACTGTTTTGCCATTGCTGGCTTCCAGATGACGTGTCCAGCCTGCGGGCCGGCAGTGTGATATCCCTAGTTTAAAGAATGGAAAAAAGAACCATGAACCTCATGAACAGCCATGGTGTCAGTGTCTTTATTGAAACTAAAGTTTTCCACCCTGTGGGTAGGTATAGTTCTGCTTTCTCTTGGACATACGTGAAATGTTTTAAGTTTAAAAAATGTTTGTGGAGAAGGGGAAAGACGGTCTGCAAGTCAGGGAGACTTTATCTTCTGGGGCATCAGGAGCTGTGGCATTTCACAGGCTTTCATACAGAAGCTTCACTCCCCACCAGCTCCTCCGCAGACATCGACAAGTGAGGCAGTGACAGAGAGAGGCTGCCAAGAGTTCCTCTGGGGCCAGAGCTGCTTGCTGCCAGGACACCAGGCAAGCTTTGACAGCGAGGTGTCTCCCCAGAGCCAGAGAACAGCATGCTAGGAGGGCAGCTGTGTGCAAGCGTCTTGGAAGCAGCCTGTGCAGACATAACCTTTTGGAGAAAGAAAACCACTCCACAACTGCTCATGTTTGGCCCCAACAAGATCTGCCCAAGCGCAGAGTTCATCTGACTAAAGTCTACTTGTCCCAGGAGAGGGTTCAAAATGGGCAACGTGTGAATCCAGGCCAGGTTCATAGCAGGCCCATTGCCCATGGGCACTGGCTGTCCCTGCCGAATTCCAGTATCGTGGTCTTGTAAGGAAGAGAGGTCCGAGGACAGGTTCAGCACGTCATCTTGGATGGACACGCTTCTGCTTCCCGTGATCTGGTCTCCTACACAGCGAGACTGAGAGAGATGGTAGGGAAATCAAGTACTCCCCAAGCCCCCTTCAACAGGACAGCAATAACAGATTACATACCACTTCACAGTGCTTTACAGCACTGTCTAAACAGTTTACAGCCAGCCTATTGCCCCCAACAATCTAGGTCCTCATTTTACCAACCTTGGAAGGATGGAAAGTTGAGTCAACCGTGAGCTAGTCAGGACTGAACTGCCGGAAGTCGGCAGAAGTAACTGCAATACTGCATTCTAATCACTGTGCCGCCACCACAGACACAAAAAAGGAGCTAAACATCCCTCCTGGATGTGAGAAGCCCCTATCCTGTTTTAACAGTTGGCAACATTCATGAAATTATCTTCTGGTTTCTTTATGTCTTTTCTATGTTAAGAACAGTCAGTGGGGATTGAGTCCCTTATGATCACGACCATTCATGCAATTTACAAACTTGCTTTACACACAAGAGACTGGGGGATGTCAGTGGTTTCCTCAACAAGGCTTCCTCCAGAGGTGTCAGACCACAATGCCTATTTCTCTGAGAAAGCACAGGATGTGGTTTGGGAGTCCAACACGTCCAAAGAGAACCATTATGGGGTGAAACAAGGGCAAAAGCTGCCCACAGTTGTGAAATGAATAGCAAATAAATTTAATCAAATCAAATTCCATGGCTAAATTGACTTTTTGGAACAGAAAGGCCAGGGACATCATTGTCCAGGATCAGGGGGTGTTAATAGGGGAAGCATTATTAACTTAAGACTAGACAGAGTAGTGAATGAATCCAAGGCAAGGCAGGCAGGTGTAATCAACTGGAGAAAGAAACACAAATACACACACACAACCACTTCTGCCAGTTCCAGCAAGGAAAGGAAAAAACGACAGCCCTCCCTATACAGAAAGGAGAGCACATCCCAGACAAAGCCCTACAGCTCCACAGATTAAGTGTGTGTTTACCTACGGACAATAATTTCAATGGGTTATGTACCGAATCCAGCCAAGTCAGGCGGAACAAAGCGATCTTGGCACTCACCTGAGCTGCCCCATGTGCCTCCTTGGCTGACACGCTGTAGCTGGCCTGGGAGTCCTTCAAGGGAATCTGAGGGAACCAGATCTTGAGCATCTTTTCCACCTGCAACAGGGTGCCCAGGTATCGCTCCCTGCAAGCCAAAGGGAAATCAAACCAGAGTGATACACACATACGTAATGGAGCCAGCAGCTTCTTCCACACACCTACAAAGCACACAAGCGAAGCTACAGCACTGCTTTTAAAAAGACTCTTTCCTTGCAGAATGTAGTCCAGAGGGCCCCCCACCAAAAGTGTAT
Organism: Vipera ursinii; assembly: GCF_947247035.1. Taxonomy (NCBI): domain Eukaryota; kingdom Metazoa; phylum Chordata; class Lepidosauria; order Squamata; family Viperidae; genus Vipera; species Vipera ursinii. The sequence continues at coordinate 20,765 of NC_139528.1, forward strand.
TATGACAAGGCAAGCCCCAGAACTGCAAGAGCACAGCTGGACCTCAGTGGTGATAAGAAAGCAGTTAAGGCATCTGGCCACATGAGGGGGCTCGAGCAGCACTTGTTAGCAAATGACCCTTACCCCATCTGAGGCTTCTGAAGGACACCAACGATCCGCTGGATCCGATCCATGGCCACGCTCTGCTGGAAACTGCTTAAACCTGCAAGGCCAAAACACAAAGTTCAGTAAATGTGGTTGGTGCAACTATGACTGAATGGATTAAAATGACTCTCACCCCAGCAGCTTTTGGGATAACCACAAAGCAGAGTAGCAAACTATCATTGCTTTTCCCCATTACCTGCTGCCTAGAATCAGACTGCACCAGTGGAAGGGTGAGGTACAGCCAACAATCTCATCAATTGTCTATGACTTCTCCACATTGATTGTTAATTCCAACCCCCACCTGTCTGTAGGAGGGACTGTAAATGGGTTGCCTGAAGGAGAAGTGACTGATCTCCAAGAAAACCTGTTGGGCTATATAACAACTCAATGCTTCAGAGGCTTCTGAATTACAATGGGACGGGATCCCCCAAGCTGTGGCAGTTTCTCTATGAAGGGCTGGCTGTAAGAGAAATATCGGAGTCAAAGTGGCCAGATCACACGTCCCCATGGCTTCCTCCAACAGGGCTCTCCTTCAAGGACAACACTTGCAACTTTCCAAACCCCCAGTTGCCAGGGCTTCCAGCCCACTTCGCTCCTAACCTCGGTCAAAGCAGCCCATTTTCAAGCGATTCAGAATTTCCGACAGGGGGCGGACAAAGCCTTGGAGTTCCCAGCACTGTAAAAATGGAGCACAAAAGAGTGTGAAGTGTGAAAAGCTGCACAACAAGATTTGAAAACAGTTCTCCGGGGAAGAAGGAAAAAATCTGGGAATGAACAGAAGATGACTACCTATTCATGTTTATTCCTGGGTCTTTTGCATGCTTTCTTATAAAACAACACAGACCCAGGCACTGTCTCTGTCAACGGGGGAAATCTGGCCTGTCTGTGGGAGAAGACTTGGGAACCGACAAAATTCCCCCTGCTTCAGCCCGAATGGCCACTCTACTAGCAGAGCCCCCACTCTAAAATGTCCTTTCCAAGCCATCTCCAAGGTCTTGAGTAGGACTGACCAAACAGTGCCTCCTTATGAAAAGCAACCTAGTCAGCTGTGTGGCCTCCACCATTCTGCCAAGTGAAAACGATCCTTTCCAGTGTGGTGAAAATTGCTCACCAAATCCTCAGTGGATTCTTGGGCACTGGATGTCTTCTTTCACTCGTAGAAGGAAGGAGCAATGCGATAATCATCAGAACCAGGGGTCTCTGGGTGGGGCTCCTCTCACAGAGAGAAATCCCTAGCTGCCCATCATCCCTCCGGGGCTGTGAATGGACTCACCTTTTGGGCAAAGGCTTGGTCCCCTTCTGTCCAACAGAGAGAGTGCTGGGTCTCTTCCGTCACCGTTTCCTTCCTCCGCTGCCTCTTTATCCCAGGTGATGACACAGATGCCACGGGGCACGGAGGGGGCCAGTTGCCTCCTGTGGCACTGGTCTGAAGCTTGCCGCCGCCCTCGGCCCTCTTTCGGTTTACCCTCTGTCCAGGCAGGCTTCCATTTAGACTGACCCAGCGGCTACGGAACGTCTCCCCAGGACCCTCCGAATCGTGGTGGCAGCCAGAGCCAGGAGGCTGCAATCCAAGGGGCCGCCTCACCCAACGCTTGGGACCCTGCTCAGGCAGACCCGGCAAGAGGAGGAATCCTGGGCCATTGAGGCAACCGTGTCTCGGCAGCCTCACCTCCTTCCCATCGTTGAGAAGGAAGATTCTGAAGTTCCCCTTTGGTGACAGGAGCTGCTCTTCCTCACACTCCTCCTCCTCGCTGGTGGCACTTTCCACCGAATAGAAAGACTCCCCGGAAGAGATGCTTCTTGTCTCTGTGTCATCCATGGATTATCTTGATTGCTAAAAGACAAGGAGGGGATGTCCATCTGCATTTAGCTATTTCCACAAAACGTTCCTCCCTCCCTCATTCTGGGACTGAAAGGCCCCCTCCTCTTCTTTTAAGCAGTAGCATCACTCAACGCCACAGGTGACAAAAGGCACCACCTGACTGGGCCAGTCATCGCAGCAGCAGCCACAGGTCCCCAAGCACAAGGAAGAGAACCACGGGAAGGGACCAGTTTCTACCAATTGGGTCAGCACCACAAACCATTCAAGCAGCTCCCAAGGATGGCCACTTCCAGGCCCCACAAGGTGCTACATGCTGCCAGGCAGCAGCCAGTGTTCTGCACCCTCCCAGGGCAAAGCATTATCCTTTCTCAAGAAAAGGATTTGCATTTCCATTCCCAGGGAGAAGGGGGGGGAGGAGCACAGAGGAAACAGGGTGGATTTATTGCAGGTGCTCCAAGTGCAACCCGTCCCCCGCCCTTCACCACCGCCCCTCCCACACCCGAGAGCGCCAACCGCCCATAGTCGCCCGGTGCGTTTCTGGGGCGAGGGGTGCTGGAACCCAAACCCCGACCCCCCACGTTGGGGGGACGCTGCCTGTCGGCCCTGGGCTGTTGGCTCAACGGCCCCAAACGGCGGGAGTAGGGAAAGCCTTGAACACCTCTGTCCCAGCGGCTGTCCGCGAAACCCGCGGGAGGTGCGAAGCCAGCAAAACTTCGAAGACAGGGCGAGGGCACCGAAGCCCCAACTCGGAATCCGCCTCTGCACAATTCGGGCGAGTCTCTCGCCAGTAACCTCACCTCCGTCCCCGGCTGAACAGGAGCTTTCGGGGCCGCCGTTACATGCTCCCCCCCCCCGACCTCACAATAGCAGCGAGCTGCAAAGCCGCCTTCGAGAAGTTCTCTCGCTTGTTCAAAAGGCACCGCTGGGGAACCGAGCTCGCCCGGCCCCGGGCTCCAAAAGGGAAACGAGCCGAACCCGGGATTTACTTCCTGGCCACTCTGTCCGCACAGCCCTGGTGCCCCCCGCCTGCGAATGCGCCCGCCCGCCGCTCCCACCCGAGCCCACTCGCCGGTGCCGCTCCTGGCCCGGAATAATGAAACAGCGCCCCCGCCACGAGTGCCGATCGCTCCCAGGTGGTCCCGGGCCGCCCGTGGCCGTCGCCCTCCGATCGGGAAGCGATTCGGCAAACGCGGAAACTGCCACCGGACAGCCCGGCGGCCGGTCCTCCCTGGCCCAGCGCCCTTCGGTCGAGGCGGCCCGCGCGCTCTGCACATGCCCCGAAGCGCGGACGCCCCTGCCCCGGCTTCTGCTGCTCCCTGCCCGATGCCCTGTTTGAAAAACCCGAGCGGAGGGAAAGGCTCGCGCCGCGGCTACCCACCGGCTGCTCCGGGCTGCTCCGAGAAAGTGCCGGCCGCAGGGAAGCCGAGCCCAGCTCAGGGCCCGGACCACGCGGCCACGTGCGGGGGCGCACGTGCCAGCAGACCCCGCCCCTCCTGGCCCGCCCCCGAAGGCGCTGCAGACCCGGCGAGCCATTGGCTCTGCGCGGTCCAGCTGTGGGCGGCCCGCGTCTCCATTGGCTGGCGGGCCCGAGCCAGGCGCAGGCGGCGACACGCGGGTCGCACGGGGCAGCGGCGGGCGGGAGCGGGAGGCGGGTGGCCCGCCCCGTGTCTCTCCGGCGCGTCCCCGCGCACGTGGCAGCGGCGTGCAAAGCGTCCGCCGCGGTGCTCTCGTCGCGCACCCCGGCATGGCCCACCTCGCTGGCCGGTCTGCGGGAGAGAACGTTTCGGAACCGGACCGTTACCGGCGCGGGTGGCTGGAGAGGGACGAAAGAGGCAGCGAAGGCGGCGCGATTGAACGGACGGCGGGGCTGCTCGCAAACTGGATCGCTGCTCCCCGCCTTAGGACGAAGCTCTCCCCTCCGGCTGGGGAGGAACTGTCCCGCCAACGAAGCGCGCCTGCCCCACGGCTCCCATCGGGGCGGGAAGCCCGCCGGCGACTCTCCTGATCTTGCCCGCTCGATACGAAGGAGCGGAAGCAAATCGCCTCCGGTCCCCGAAAGCCCGTCTTGCCCGTTACGCAACCCTGACTGGGCTCTTCTGTCAGTTCGTCTTCGGGGACGCGCAGTCCCGAATCTGCCAGAACATCCCGTGATCGTCACAAGCGTTAATCGGGATTATACGAATTAGTAGAGGTGAAATGCAACGTCGTGAATTTAACGCGCCTCCATCCTGAGGGGACAGCGAGAGAGAACCAGAGTTTTTCCCAAAGCGCCAAGAACGCCCCAGCCGCCTCTTACAAAAACATCACAACTTGCTTGAAACACCCATAAAACAACACGTTCCTCTCCTTCCAGTTAACTCAAAAACATGGAATGCTGGCGAAACGTTCAAGTCTGTGCTGTGTTTTTATGTCACTGAGAATTAGATTCACCCATCAAGCTTAGCCAATGAGCAAAAGACCTGGTGACTAAATAAAAGCCACTTGAGAACCTTGCTTTAACCTTGACTCGCAGTTTGGGTTCCACAGCAGATGCAAGTGTCACATTAGGGGCGTGATCTGAAGAAGACACAGGAACCAACCCACTCCTTTTACTTGAGAAATAAATGCAGGTGCCCCCTTTCTCCTTCTGCCCCTTCACAAAAGGCAGAGGATCTGCTAGGAATCACTTGCCCGGAGGCAAGGGAAGCCCTGCAGGGAAGTTGCTTTGCCTTTTCGGGCATGATTGGGGAAGGGCTCCCTCGCCATGTTCTGCTCCCCCACCCCCCAGACTGCAGGACATGGCACAATCTGGCAAATGCTGGGCAGGGAACTGGGTCATTGTGACCTGCTTTCTGTCAGGGTGGCAAAAAAACAGCGCAGAAGAGGGAGCTGGTGGGGTCCAGCCCAAACTGGAGGGAGGGAAGGAGTTTCCTGGGTCTGCCTGCCAGCCTGCCTGCTTCCCTCCAGGCATGGGCCCCAATTGGGTAGAACCAGAATTCCATCAAGGGAGGTTCTCTGCTTGTCTCTTTGCCAAAAGGTCATTGGCTGTAAGGACCTTTGGCCCCCACTGCTGTGGCTCCACCAATTGGTTACCTTTCCAGGGAGCAACAGCCCTTGCTGTTCTCCCCAGTTAAGCAACAAAGAGTAGAGTTCTGTAGAGGAGGTGTGTGCCTGCTTAACCCTTTGTCTGCCAGTCACTTTCTCTTTGAAATTCAACTCCTTTTCTTTTATCCTTCACTATTTATTATGGATTTAGCAATGTGTACACTTCCTACATCAGAAAAACAAATCCACAGAACCTCAAGTCAGCCATTAACTACCACAGTGCCAATAAGCAAATTCAGCTAATGTGTACCATAACCCATCTCAACACCTTCCATGCAGTCAAGGATGGGGAAGGGGGGGACATAAAGGTGCAGTCCAGCAGGTCTAAAGCACCAGACTGGAAATGACTCTTACTCAACAAGCCACAACTCTGCTGCAATGAGGGGGAGTCTCCTTATAGCAGCAAGAAAGACCTCGAGTTCTCCCACCCAGGCCTCCCCAGGATCAGGCAGGGGCCTCTGGGATGCCACAACCAAGCCACGATGCTCAATATGTCCACACCGTTTTCCTTCTGCAAGATGAAATTAGAAAGCTACAACAGCTGAAATGTTGTGTCACCAAACATGGAAGCTCAGCAGGCCACTATTCTGCCACTGTTCCTGCCTTGGAGCCAGGTCCTAGCCCCCGTTAGAGCTGCAGCAGCGGCCAAAGCTGTGCCTCCTCCAGATCACCCCCCCCAGTCCCTCTCCCTCTCTGCCTGAAAGCTCAGATGAAAAGAACCGGCCTGTTGCACAGGGACTTGGCTGGCACAGGCCTGAAGGGGAGCCAAGCGCTGCCAGCTCCCCCTCCCCCCCCCTCCAAACACATTTGGGACTCTACAGGCCGGTGGACGGGTGATTTAAGGAACAGAGTCCTCAGCGGCCGGCCGGCTGCCTGGCTTGCCCAGAGCCACCTTAAATGGCATTAGCCGCCTTCTGGTCGGTGTCCAATGGGGACCTCCTGACTCCCCTGGAAAGAGGCAAGCAGTGGGGTGCAGATGTGGGAGTGGAAGATCCCATTTTTGGCCAAACAGAGACGCCTCTTGGCTCTGGACCCCTCCATTTCTTTGGAATTTTTCTCCCATTTCACCTGCTTTTCCTTTTCTGACATTCCAAGATGTTGCTAGTTCTCATCCTCTGGCAAACTCTTTCCCAAGCCCTGGCTGCAAGTGGGGGTAAGTGGCGTTTTTCTTTTTCCTCCCAACCCTCAGCTTCTTCACAGGGCCCTTTGCCTTTCTCTAGGGGGACCCACCGCAATTAGGCAGCTGAGGGGGGGAGGGCTTTCTCTGGCAGCTCGAATGGACACAACAATGCAGCTACCCCTGGTAACCGCTCCGAGCTGCTCAAGCATTTTAATTTTTTTAAAAAGACGCTTATTTGTTTCTCTGAAAGCAAGTGGGTCCATTCTCAGACTAATCATTTGGATGGAGCGCTGGCGAAGTTTACCAACAACTCCGCTCTTTCTGCTCTTTGTGGGGCGGAAGGCTTGCAGAGGGCCTTCCCTCATTCCTCCTCTGCTCCCTTAGGACTCCCAGAAGCTGCAATGCCTACAGGCGCTGGCAGTGGCTTCTAGAATTATCTCTCAGCCTTTCACTTGTAAGACAGAAAGAAGCTGAAGATACTCTGATAAAATGGGACAGTAACAATCTCTGGAAAAATATTGACAAAGAAGCTGCCTGAGACCAAGCACAGAAACAGTAACATTATTTTTGAAAGAAAGTTTCAAAGAGCCCAAGAGAAGGGGAAAGAACGAGGAAAACAGAGTAATAAGAAAGGAATAAAATTTTTACATAATATAATCATTTGTAACTGAGAAGATTTCAGGTGGGGAATTAGTCTGTCCTGGGAGCTTTGAAAGCTATTCCAGAGGTGCTTTTTCCAAAAGGCAACTGGAGTTTTTAGAACTGAAGAAGCTTCTTGGATAAGAATTGAAACATTTTCAAGGAAAAAACCCCCCAAGAAAGTCCAGCTGACTTTTGGAAAAAGCAGCTTTGGTGACTGAGAATCTCCACAGACGTTTGAAGGCCAAAGGTTTTTGGGTGCAGAGCGGTCTTCATCCGCTTCATTAATCATCCTCAACTCTCTGTCGCTCTACGGCATAATTTGTTTTCCGTGGCTCATGGACTCGGCCACTGCAGTCTGGGCTGGCAACTCCCAGGCTGTATCTGAGGCCTTCTGGCAGGCCCAGCCGGGCGGAGCTCAAGGGGAGTGGACGGCAAGGAAATGCCAGCCTGGCACCTGCCTCTTCCCCAGGGAAGGAGGAAAGAGCACAGGATCGGGACTCCTTGGCAGAGGGGCAGAAAGCCACGGTCTCCAATCGGGTCTAAATGGGGGTGTCAAGACCCAAACAGAGAGGCCTCTGGGTGCTGGGCTAGACCTCCGGGGAAAGCACCTGTGGGATCTCAGCTCTGGGACTCCTCTCAGATCTTAAGCGACAACTGGCTCCCGAGCTCTGGGGAGGAGGCCAAGCACACATCTTCAAGCCAGAATAAAATTAGCAGCAGCTCACGAGCCTTCAGGAGGTGACATGTCTGCTCACGGCCAGCTGCCCTTTTGGGGGATGGAAGAATTCAGCCTCTTTTCTCTAGCGTATCAACTCAGGTTTCATCCTTTCAAAAGAGAGAAAGGGGCTGTCACACAGAAATAAAACACAGCCCCTTATTTCAAAGGTCTGATCAGAAACTGGCCTTGCAGTCCCTGCTGGCAGTGCCCCTTTAGGTCCCTGGAGATTAGCTGATCTTTAACCAAAGCTCCTTTCTGAAATAAAGTGCAGAATTCCAGCAAAGGGCGGAACGCAGATCAGAATATCACACCATGGCCAGGGACGGCTGGAGACAGTGGGGCCTGTTCCTTTAAGAGCAGGCCTCCCATGGACACAGCCAAGCCACCTCTTGTCAAGCTAGAAGGGAACAATTGCTCTCACATCCCTGACTGGGGCAAGGTCACCTTGCAGTCTGTGGTGGGATTCAGAGGGGCTCTTCTCCCCTTGCGAGGGATCCAGCCCTGTCTTGTAGCTCACAGGTGGGTTTCTTTGCTATGGGCTCCACCTGCCAGGCAGAAATGCCCCACATCTGGAGCTGTCAGCCAAGAATCTCTTCCTCCCCCCTTCTGCTGCAGGTTCCCACTGGTCATACGAAGGTGAGGAGAAACAGCTACACTACACACAATATCTTGCTCTGCTCATCGGAATTGCAAATGCAGCCGCAAAGTTGGGAGGGGATGCCCAAACATGCCTCTTCCCTGACAAAGGCTCCTGCAGTCCTTTCGGTGCTCCAGAAAGGCCCTTTGGGGGTCTCCAGTTGGAAAGAAAGGCTTTGGAACAGGCACTTCCAGAATAGGGGAGCAAATATTTTGTGAGAGGAGGGGGGGCCTTTCTGCTTCCCAGATCCATAGGCCTTTTCTCTTTTTCCAGGGTCCAACGGGCAGACGCACTGGCCAGACACATATCCAGACTGCGGCTGGCAGGCTCAGTCACCCCTCGATATCCAGACAGACTTGGTCCAGTATGACCCCTCTCTGCCCCCCATTGAGCCAGAGGGCTACCGAGACCCTGGGAGCAGCTCCTTGACCCTGAGCAATAATGGACACACAGGTGAGAACATTCACAAGATCTGTTGTTTATCATACAAAGGTCTGCTTGAGAAGACAATGCTTCTTCTGTCTTCCACACCTTGAGGACTAGTAACTCTAGAAGAGCACCATACCACAGATCTGCTTTGTGACAGTGTTCCTCCTCCCCACTGGCTACAAGCTAAGGCTCCTTGCTCTCTGCCTGCACAGTGCAACTCTCCCTCCCCGAGAAGCTGCGCCTGCACGGCCTGCCCAGCATCTACTCAGCAGTGCAGCTACACTTCCACTGGGGCAGCAGCAACAGCCGGGCCGGGGGCTCTGAGCACCGCGTGGACGGCCAGGCCTTCCCAGCAGAGGTAAGCCAGCTACAGGGCAGCACTTGCGCACAGGCAGCCCCGGACGGGCCCCTTGCTGGGGCACAAACGGTGGCTGAATCGGCCCTTTGACCGAGGCTGAGAACAGAGCTGCAAGGAAAGCCCAGCTCTACCGGAGTTATCTGGCGATTGCAACACCCAGAATCCTCATAAAGGCTGGCTGGGAATTCTGGGCACTGCAGATTTTCCCATCCGGAAAGCCAAGTTTAAGCAGCCCTCCCCTGTATCCACGTCAGGAGCCATTTATCTGTGCCCATCTTGCATGGACTGGTCTAGACCTTTCCAATATCCATAGCCCCCAAATGCCATGGGACTCTGGCCCTGTGGGTCCTGCTGAGACGTACTCCCTGTCACATCATCTGTGAAACTCAGCTCTCCTTCGCCACTGGCGTGTTGTAATTTTTCTTTTTTCTGTAACAAATGGAACAGCTCTCTCCTCAGGAGGACTTTGCCCTAACAGACGCCTCTGACCAGGGGCTGCAAGTAGGGATTAAGAAGGGACGGAGCCGTTTCTCATAGGAAAAGCCGACTCGGCTGCCCGCAAGAAGAAACCCCAAGTCCACCACATTTCAATAAAGTCACGAAGCTCTTCCTCCCTCCCTCCCTTTAACTCTTTGTCCTCAGCTTCATGTGGTCCACTTCAACTCAGAGAAGTATGCCAACCTGAGTGTGGCCAAACACCAACCGGATGGGCTGGCGGTGCTGGGCATTTTCCTGGAGGTGAGCTTCTGCTGGGTGGAGATTGTGCCATGGTCATTGTCCAGAACAGTCAAGCATTTCCTCAGATCCCTCCCTGCTCCCTCATGCCAGACATTCCTTAGATAGCCACATGCCAGCCCTACCGACTGCTGAAAAGAAAATACCGCTCCAACGTTTATGAACGTCCTTCCAGAGCTTCTGGCAGGGGACGCCCAGGAAAGCTCTCCTCACAGACTAGGTCACTTGAGCCATGGGCTCCCCTGCTGACAAAGGACGCAGCCACCCCTGTCGTTCAAAGCAGTCTAGGGCTGACGTCTTCAACAGAAGGCATTTGGGGTGCAGCAAAACACTTCAAAACCATGAGCAGAGTTTCTAAAGGAGGTACAAGTGAGTCCCTACATGGGTTTATGTAGCCAAGGACATCGGTGTCCCATCTAAAGTTTCAGCCATAAATAGCTCTACCGATTTTGTGTTCCTGCCCAGTTTGCCTGAAGCTCTCTTGGCCTTAGAAAATCCCTGCGTGATGCTGCCACAGAGCCTCCTTTCCTGAATAAAAACTGCCTAGTAAAGCTTCAGTTACGCTGCCAAGCAAACAGTGACACCATTCATTTAGTCGCCTTCTCCGATCCCTTGATCCTAATTTCTTTTTTCTCTCTTCTGTATTAAAACTTCTCCTCTGACCCACATGAAGCAAATTATTCATCTGCAGGCACCGTGCATTTGGGGGGGGGGCGCACGAAGAAAGAGAACCAGCACTGATCAAAAGAGAGAAGTCATTTCTTCATTGCATCTGGCAGGTTGACATTGTGGAGAATCCTGCCTACAACCACATCTTGGACCGTCTGGACAGCATCCTTTATGCAGGTAGAGGGTCTGTTGGGATAGGGAGGGGCTGCAGGGGCTGGCCTGGGGGGGGGAGACCAAAAGCACAAGAGAGTGGAATTGCCAGCAGAGTCCCTGAAACCCAAACCGCAGTGAGTAATTTGGGCTCCTGAGAAGGATCAAAACGTGTCACTTTCCCCAGATACTTTGCAGTTTGCTTCTTAAAAGACACATCCATTTTACAGTAACAGGGAAAACAAAACATTCAGGATCATTAATTTCTTGGGGGAAAATGCTGGAAAGTAGATTTCATATTCCCAGTGGTTCTCAGTAGTGAGATTCTTCTGCTAATCCAGCATCTCAGAAGCAAGCACTTTAAAGCCCGTCTGCCAGGGAGCTGCTCTGGAGAAAGGCCACTGTGCCCCCTGCCTGTTTCTGGGAGCTGGAAGGCCAGACTGGACAGTCCTCCAGCCTTAGGCAGTCTCAGGGGCGCAACAGAAAGGCTCCCAAAAGCCAGCCCGGGACTCTCTCCCATCCCCCTGCACCTCTTTGTCTGCCGTCACTTTCTGGTTTCCCACCTCCTAAACTCACCAGAGCAAGAAGTCACCGTTGCTCCCTTCAGTGTGCGAGAGCTGCTCCCTGCACATCTGGGCCACTACTACCGCTACAGTGGTTCACTGACAACCCCGCCTTGCTATCAGAGTGTCCTGTGGACAGTTTTCCGCCAGCCCGCCCGCATCTCTGCTGCTCAGGTACAGCCTGAAAGATGAAGCCCATCTTTAAGTTTAGGCAAAGGGCTTGCATGTTGGGGGAGGGGCAGCATGTGTGTGGGGGGAAGAAAACTGCAGTAACTGGTTTGAGTCACATCTTTTCTAGTTGGAGAAGCTGCAGAAATCTCTTTATTCCACAAAAGATGGGAAGACACCCTCAGAATTGCTGATTAGTAACTTCCGGGTGCCCCAGTTCTTGAACCATCGCGTGGTCTTCTCCTCCTTCCCTGTGGGTGAGTACAGAAGCTGCTTTCCTGGTGTGCAAGAACTCACGTGTAGAGATAGGGGGACACTGCCCTCTGGTGGACAAATTTGGCCCAGCACCAAATCCAGGCTGGTGCAGTAAAGATCACTCAAGAAAAAATAAAGGGGGGGGGGAGAGAAAGCAGATAGGGAGGAGGAGGCAACTCTGCCCCCAGAACGTTTCTCTCCTTTCCCTTCTAGGGCCGTCTGGATACTCTGCAGGTGTGACTCCCCTCCTGTGAGGCTTGCTCAAGGGGGCCGGGTGGGACTCGCACAGCCAGCTAGCCAAGCTGCAGTGGTGGTGGAGGACCGGAGCCTACCAACCCAGCTTTGCCCTAGAGCCGGAGGAGGAGAGCTGGCCATGGGTGGGGTAGGGGAGGGGTTTCTGTCATTCAGAACTTCCAATAATCATGCAAAGAAAATGGGAAATGAACCGGCAAGCCTGACTGCCTTTCTGGAGTTCTAGAACACCTACTATGGTAGTAAATGTTTTTTAGCCATGAACTTCCTGGCTTACACCTCAGTTTGTTCACTGTCCTAGTCCTCAAAGAGGAAGTGCATTCCATTTTTAAAACTTGGGATGTATCCATCTCCCCCACCCCATCACCTCTTTAATATGGCCTCTTTCCCTCTTTTCTCTTTCTAGGTGAGATCATTGCCATAATTGTTGCAGTGCTCTTGGGCTGTCTGGCTGTCTTCCTTGCTGGCTGGATTTTGGCAAAGAGAACCCGATGAGGAGCAGGTGAATGTGGGACACCAACCCAGTTCCTGCCTAATTGCATCGCAGTGCCAGCATAAGGGTGGCTCCCACATGTTTTGTTTTGGAGGGGCAAGCAATTCAAACGATCCTTTCCCCCACCCCATTCCTTGCCATGTGGAGTACCAAGAATGTGAAAGAGAATTTTACTGGAAAAAGAACAGAATAGATATTTATTAAACTTCCTCCTGCCCCATCCCGAGCTTTGTGTTTTTCTACTTTATTGAACAACAATGGCATGAGCAAAGGACACTGCAGAACCCTAACCCACCAGGACAAGATTTCCTCCTGCAGCCCTGCTATCTTCTCTTCTTTGAGGAAGCCACAAGTATTTAGGCTGGGGGAGGAAGGGGAGGGGGAGAAAACCAGCAGGATTGGTCTGGAGAAGCAACTAGCCCAGGGGTAGGCAACCCCGGCTCTTTTATGACTCATGGACTTCAACTCCCAGAATTCCTGAGTCAGCATAGCTGACTCAGGAATTCTGGGAGTTGAAGTCCATGAGTCATAAAAGAGCCGAGGTTGCCTACTCCTGAACTAGCCCAACCAACATCAGGCTCCCTCACCTGCCACACTACTCAGCTGATTTTCCTCCCCAGCAGGATCAGGAAGAGGCAGTTGGCATGTGGGAAGGAGTTTCTAAGAGAATCCGCAGCACCACCAAGACCCTTCCCCCCAGTTCCTTTATAAGTCTAAGCACAAAGTTACTATTGTGCCTCCTGCCAACTTCCACTGTTGACAAAGGAGAAGAAGCCATGGGAATCTCAAAGCCCAGGTTGAATATCTGGGCCGGTCTCACTCAGTATTCAAAATCCCACTCAAGAAAACACAACTGCTACATTCACAAAATCAACTGTGCTAAGACAAGGGCTGGCTTCTCAAAACACCTGGGCGACAAACCACTCAGCCCTATTTGAGTCAAGACAAACACGCTGTGCAAACCAGCTTTTGAGCTTGAGCAGACTTTTGATCCAGGGGCAGAAGCAGAAGTCTATGTCCAGAAAAGACCCCACAGCACGAGATGCCTTTTTGCCACCCACAGGCAGGGCCTGCTTTAGTCTCTGCCCAAGGTGACACAGCACGAGAACAGTTACCAGATAATTTCTTTTTATTAACTGCACTATGGGCCAACTCATGAAAGGATTAAAGAAAGTAAATAGGACTGGGACTTTATTAAAAAAAAGAGCAAGAAAGATACTTTGTGTGTTCATACATATACAGTGGCACCTCCTAGCCAGCAGATGGTGCTCCTGCGCCTCAGCAGGTCCAGTGCCCATACACAGGATTCCCCAGTGGATGAAGGAAAAGTTCAGGCTGAGAACAAAGGGATTTTGTTGGCACATGGGGAGCTCAGCCATAGCCCACAAAACCTCCAGCCGTGTTACGAATCCAGAGGAATCCACTAGGGAACACGGTCTGGGAGTTCAGGAGAACCCGAGTGTCCATCTTCCAGGGCAAAAAAAGAAGCAAAGGAAAACAAGCAGAGTTGGAGGAAGGGGTGGGTTCTCAGCCACCAGCCAAGGCAAAGAGCTAGCCTTCCTGCCCTCCAAGCCATCTATTGGGCCAAGGAGCCTCTTCTGCCTTCCCATGGCTAGACAGGAGCTTCGACCATCTGATCAGCTCAGGAGCCCTTGTCCCGGATGAAGAGCCATGCCCTGTGGTGTGGAGATTACCTCATCTTTTCTAGGAAGCATCCGACTGCCAGGACCCAACGGGCAGAGGCTCAGTCCTCCACAGGGAGCTGCAGCTCAGAGTACACAATAACGTGGTCGTTCTCTTTCTCCCTACCTACAAGGAAGGACAGAATAATTAGCCTGGGAGTGAGCCTCCCAAGTTTGGATCACCTTCTTGTCCGGCTTCTAGCAAGACAGATGGAACAGGAAGAGGAATGGAGAAGGGAGACCCCACCCTGTATTCCTCAACTGCACTGCACCCCAGATGCGGAACTTTCTGCTCATCCTCCCTCAGGTACTTTCAAGGGGACCATGAACGGCCTCCCAGCATTCTTGCTGTTCTGCTCCTTCTCCCTTCCCTCTTCTTCAAATCCCACAAAAGTCATGGCTCTCACAGGAAAGGCAGGCAAGGATGTTGCGCAGCGAGCCACCAGCTGTGAAAAAGGCCCACACCCCTGTTGAGACGGTGATCAGGAAGATGGGAATAAGACTTGATTCATAGTATGGGTTCAGAAATGTCTGTGGCGAGAAAGCGAGAGGGGATTTCAGAAGGCAGCAGAGTCTGCAGTTGTTCACCCACCCACCCAATCCCTCCATCTGCCTTTGTACTGGGGCACTTGGCCCCGTCTGCTAAGTGGCCCACTTTGTCCCAAATGCAGTGCAAATGAAGGGTACAGTTCCCTACTGCTGGGGAAGAACAGCCCTTTTGTGTCTCTAAGGGAATGAAGGAGAATAAAGCTATTTTAACTATGCTTTGTTAAAGGAACTACATTGCTTTGGCTCCCATGATTCACTAAGGCATAAACCATGGCTTACAACCACAATTGTCTGCAAGTCAAAAACCTGGTTATCTTTTCCATGTTTTCAGACATTTCCAAAGTCAAGAGACAGCTGGGTCAGCATCATTTGAAATTCCTCATCCTGAGAAATCACACAGCAGTCTTATGAAGGCTTCAACCAGCATTTATTTATTTGGCTTTTCTCCTTCTAATCAAATTAACCTATTTTGAGGCTATCCAACAAAAAAGCTTTTTCCTGTTGCAAATTTTTATCCTCTGTGATTTCAAGTTTGATCATAAGATTACTCCATGCTGAAATATAATAGAAACTTGCTCTGGTAGTAAAATCCCAGGGATCGTTCCTGAACGGATTCTGCATATAAGTGCTTAACAGACCGAATACCATTTTTAGAACTTTTGGGTATGTTGGGGGTATTGGTTAACCCTTCCCCAGAAAGAATGGGTGGTGTGATCTCTTGTCCTGGAGACGGGTAGAAGCCCAGTGCTGCTTTCTTAAGAGGAGAACCAGATCTCACACACACTTTAGCTCAAATCCTGGGAAAACCGATCTGAGATCCACTCACCAGCCCAGATATCACCAGGTGGCTGACAACCACCAGGGCCAGCTTCCAGCAGTGCCTCGTCTCACAGGCATCAAAGAAAATGATCCCCCAGAAGGTGTGTAAGAAAACCAGGGCCATGGTCAGGAAAGCTGGAATGAGAAGCCGAGAAAGGGGAATTCAGCCACACGACACGCCTGAGTTTGTAGCAAGTCTGAGATGGCTCAGAGTACACAATCGCATCCAAACACAGCAAAACAAGACCTCATCAGACAGGCACATTCATATAAAAATGCCTAAGAAAAGGATTAGGAAAACGTTAGAAAACTGTGAAAAAATAGTTTATTGTAAATGTCTCTGGAGATTCTCAATCATCCCCAATCATGGCTGTCCCCAAAGTGCTTTATTTTTTCAAAAGGCAACTGGACTTTCTTGGTTTTTTTCTTTCTTTGAAACTGGATCTCATCCTCAGAACTGAAGACATTTCTTGCATGAAAAAAAAAAAAACCCCAAGAAAGTCCAATTGCCTTTTTTTGGGGGAAAAAGCACTTTGGAGACAAGAGCTTTACTGTCTTCAGCATTTTCTTAAGGAAAGACTTAGGATATTTTTCACACCTGTCACAACAAAATGCTTTTTCTGTTTCGGTGGAGTTTGCAGCCCAGTCGACAAACATCCCACTCCTGGGGAAGCAGGCCTGAAGAAGCGGTTGTGCCAAAAGTTTTATAGATTCCTCCCTGCATCAAATCCTGTCTCTGCTTTTCTGTAGCCTCGCCAGCTGCATCTCATACTTTTTCTGATTCTAAAACGTTTGAAAATGCCTCTTTCTGAAACACCAGAAGGGACCAGGCGAAAAGCCACATGTATGCCAGTCTTCTTGTGTTTTTTTAAAAGAAGTTTGTTCGGACAATCTCTCCCCTCCCACCACAAAAGGTCCTACCTGAAGTGATGAAGTAATAGGGCGAATCCCCGTGGATGCCAACTGTGCCGGGACCAATGGAATCTGCAAGGACGTTAATGACGGAGAAGACGCCGCTGATAATTCCAAAGGAGAGGCCTGACACTACCGGTGGATGGAAAATCAGAATGGAAAACATTTGAAATGGTTTGCCCAACTAGCAGCAAATCTGACAGCTGTTTAGAAAATACACGGGAGGGGGCCTCTGCAAAGGCTAAGCTTGAGGTCATCCAAAAGCAGAAAGGGAGGGGGGCGGGGCAGAAAGAGATTCCCCCACTCTACTCTGTGGCAACCCCCAGAACCAAAGGGTTCACTCACCGTAGGCCATTTGTTTGATCGAAATGGGCGATCGCTCATCTTCACTTATGGTTACAAGCCCTTCGTCAGCTTTCCTAAAACAGGATGCAGAGGAAGCGGGAACTCGCTGAGCTCCTCAAAATAACAATTGGCCACCTCCACTGACTACACTCCCCTCCCCAGTTCTTCTTGGATTCTTTGTCCCATTTAGGTTCAAGGAACAAAATTTCATCTTGAATCGACACCCATCACTAACCCTAACTCTATCAGGCAATCCCAAGGAACAGAGGACCGGCTTCACCGATCCCAGCCTAAGCGAGAGGACCACTGCAAATGAAATAAAGAAAGGAAGCATAAATAAATATCCTGAGAGAGAGAGACTGCCCATCCTCAGAAGACACCTTGCTATGAAGGCTTAGGTCAGTGCCAAAGAAAGCACAGGGACAGGATGATTATCTACTGAGTAAAAGGCTTCCCACTCTTTACTGCCCTCAGATTTCAGTTCCTGGGAATCTCTGGAACAAGTTTATAGGGAGGAATTGAGAAAATTAAGCCGGGACCAGCCAGCCGTTCAGCAGAAAGTCCCTCTTTGTCTTACTTGAGGAGCTTGAAGTGAGCAAAACGGAAGGCTTCCTGCAGCAAGACAGACACTGTTGCCCCAAACATCAGCAGGAAATGCTGCAGCCGCTTGTCCTCCTGGTCACTCAGGTGAATGGAAATGAACCAGACTAGGGAAGCCAGGAGAAGGGAGACCAACCAAAAGAAGGCCCTGGATTTGGAAAAAAGAAAAGTCCAGTCATTTCTCTTAGAAGATGCTTTCTACCGGTTTTGAAACGATGCCCCTGACATTTCAATTCAACCTGCATCAACTATGCAGTCTAAACTACTATTTATAGTATTTTGCATAATTTACAGTTTCTACCCATTTTTTAAAGCAAACAAAACAAAACAGCAATCCACCAAAGTTTGCCCTAGAAGTCTATTTTAGTCATTTCACTGGCTTGTGAAATTACAGACAGTATCCATTTCTTCTCAGGCATAATTTTGGAATCCCAAAGGCTACTTTTTAAAAAAAGTTGGTTTTTAAAATGGTCAAGGAGCTGGAATTGTCACACGGTGTTTCATTTTTTAATTTTGGTTCAACATCCTAATATATGCAGCGCTTGTTATGAGTTTTCCTAACAACACTCCTCAAACCTGAGAAGAATGTTTTATTTCTGGAAGACAGAAATTTCAACGAAGAAACAAAGCAACTTTGATAATAAAAGAAGGCAGATGAGGCAGTGGGGCTGAATCTAGAAGTGCCACCTGACTAGCACTGATGAAATTACCCAGTCGGGGTAATGAGACGTCTGAAAGAAAACAACCAAGCCGAGAGAGCACCGAGGAGCCCTCAGTCCGACCTTAGCCAAAGCCGGACATGGCTCTCAGAAGCTCCGAGGCCTCTGCCCGGCGGCTTCCGATCTCAGAAGCGTCGCATCTTCCCTAGACTGTCGGGTGGCTGATTTCCCTCTCCGGGGAGTCAAAGGAAGGGGAGCCCAAGGCCGCTTGTAGGAAGGAGGGAAGGGAAGGCCAGCCCAGCCGGAGGCCTTTGCCCTGGGTCTCCCCTGCCTCGCTCGCCGCCCGAAGCGGGAGGAACGTCCAAGCAGGCACCGAGGGCAGCGGGCGGGGGCGGGGCGAGCAACGTTTTGTTCATCGCCGAGTAAAGACCACCTCTTTCCCGGGCGGCCACTTTCTCACAGTCGGACACTCCGGCTGTTGTACCCACGAGCACGGGGGTCTCCGGCGGCCGCAAACGGGTCTTCGAGGAGTTGTGTTCCCTGCCTTTCCCGCCAGGGCGCCCACCGGAGCCCCGCCGCCGAAGAGACCGCGGCTACTCGATGAGCAGCGACGGGCCCCGCCGCCTACAGCCCGCCACAGCCGCCCCCGCCCCTGGACCGCTGAACTGGGGAGGGGGCCCTCCGCCCGCCCCGCCCTGACCCTGCCACGAGGATAATGACGCGCAGGGGGTCCCCAGCCACAGTCAGAAGGCAGAGCGCCAGCGCCGGCCCGAAGGCGATGAAGGAGCAGCCGAAAAACACCGACACCCCCATCGCGCATCGACAGAAGGAGGGAAGAGGGAGGAGGAGGAGGAGGAGGAGGGGGAGGAGGAGGAGCGAGGATAGGACTGGGACGCCCCTGGGCGGAGCTTCCCGCACGGACCCCCTAGGAGCTAGTCCCCCGGAGGAGGACACGCGCCCGATCGGGGCTGTCTGAGCTCGCAGCAGGCGGGTGTCACCTGCTGGTGTGTCGCCAGGGGCGCCTCCGATCACTCCTGCCCCTCTCCTGCAGCCGAGGCGGGCGGTCGTGGAGTGCCAAGGACCACGCGGTATTCGGGCATCTCTAAGGCACCTTTTCGCGAGGGGTGGAGGCCTGGAACTCCGGCCACGAGCAGGGCCCTTGCTTCCACCTCTGCCTGGCCACCGGGCGCCACATCCCGTCTGTGTCCTATGCTCAGCGCAGAGCCTGGTGGCCATCCTGGGCCTGGAGCCAGAAGCAAAAGCTTTTGCGAAGGTCCCCAGTTGGCAGAAGAAGAGCCCAGGTACAAGGCTGTCAGAAGAAAGCCGGTGCCCGCAGGAAAGCCTGGCTCCTTTCTGCGCTTCTCGGCTCTGCGCTGGGGGCGGGCCAAGCCCAGTCGTCCCCCGAGCTGGTGCCCACCAGTCCCCTCGGCGGCGGTGACAGCCCTGGCCGATATAGCATTAATGCCCAAAGGAAGTCAGGATTCAGCATTACTGAATAGTGACTGTAAATTATTAAGAATGATTTAATGAAGGGAAGGCCGAGGGGTGACATGATAGCCGTGTTCCAATATCTCGGGGGCTGCCATAAAGAAGAGGGAGTCAAACTATTCTCCAAAGCCCCTGAAGGCAGGACAAGAAGCAACGGATGGAAACCGATCAAGAAGAGAAGCAACTCAGAACTCTGGAACAAGTTTATAGGAAAGAATTAATTCTTCATATCAGATGACTGAAACTGAGTCTGCACAAGTGCAGCATGCTGACCGTGAAGCTGCTGCAGTTTCACAAATTGTAATAATGTGGCCTGTAGTTATAACTGTCTCTGAGCCATAAGAGAAAAAGCAACCAGGCAACCTATAATTTCAGTCCAATAACGTAATTAATGACCATCTGCAGATTCGTCATCCCTGACAATTTCCAATAAAGACCTGATAAAGTCCCAATACTGATGGTTCGAGTAGACAAAGTATCTTTAGAAGAGAATATCTGCAGCTTAGTGTGGAACTGTGGGGTCCTTGGCGCTCTCTGGGCCTGGTTGTTTTCTTGCAGATGTTTCACTACCCAACTAGGTGGCATCATCAGAGCTCGGTGATGATGCGCCGATTGCTAGCACTGCTGTCACTTAGTTGTAATTAAACATCTGTGAGAAAACAACTTAGTTCAGACCAGGAAGGACCACACACAATGTATCTTTTTAAAAGGCAGATTATGAATGTTAAGACACTGGTCATCCAGGATGGAAACTGGCAGCGGTGAGCAGATACACAGCACGGAAGGAGGCCGGAGGGTATACCTGCCCTAGCACAAAAGAAAAACTCAAATTTCCGGAAACTGCAGACACTGAGACAAGGAATATTCTGCTGTTCCCACCATTACCTTAATCATCAAAGCAGTGGGTTTTTAAGCCTCTAGTCTGCAAATGTATTTATGCGTAGAAAGCAACATGAACGATTGTGCCGCAATGATTTGTGTCGCTCTATAACACGCAGGCGGCCCTTTCTTAGAGAAAGAGCGCCAGGGCAGGGAAAAAAACTTCGGAGCCTCGTTGCCCGCAGGGGACAAGGGGAAAGAGAACCCCCCCCACCCTCGCTTGATAGGCAGCCCCGCCCACAGCCGCGCGTTACTTCCAGAGCGCCTCGGGCGCGCACAAAAGGAGACATCGGCGCCCGAGGAGCGACGGGGGGGGGGGGGGAAGGGGGGTCGCGCGGCCACTCGTCGAGCCGCGGGAGCCCTGCGCGTCCAGCCAATCAGCTCCCTGGGGCGGGGGGCGCCGTCGAGAGCCACGCCGGGAGAGGCGGGGCATCTGCTAGGGGGCCCCATGCGCCGTGTCATGGAGGCTCAGTGTGCGAGCGGCCATTGAAGGGAAAGGAGCTGCGTGTTTCGCAACAGGAGGAGGGATCGGGGTGGCAGAGCAGCCCGGAGTTCCCAACTCCGCTTGTACCGTCTTCGGGGCCCTTTGTTGAGCAACCGAGAGGGGGGAACTCTCCTTTAATTTTGCTCCTCTTCTCCTCCCCCTCCTTCTCGCCACGCATCCCCTCGCCTGCCTGTCGGGTTCTCCTTAGGTAGTTTTGTGCCCCTCCCTCGCTCTCCACTTTGGAGAGGCTTTCCAGATGGAGATGAAAAAGCTGGAAATGAAGGTGCGCGTTAACCTGGAGTTGAGGAGCCGCACGCCCGAGGAGGTGAGGACAAACCCTTGGGATGCAGGAAATGAAAGATCTTTCAAGATCCCGAGGATTCCCCCCCCCCTCCTCGCGCCTCGATCGTGCCGGAAGCGCGCGGTGAGCGACGCGCGGCGTCGGCAGACCAGGTCGTGGGGGGAGGGGGGGCTTAGCAGCAGAGCGGCCGCCGGACCCGTCTCCTTCGAGCCCCGGCGGGCTTCCCTCCTTTTAAGGGGTCTTATCCAGGGCCCGAACTCCCGGAGATGGGCTTCTCTCTGCTAGGCCTGGCGGCGGCCAACTAGCTTTTCTGACTTTCTCTCCTGCTTCCACATTTTCCCCGAGCGATCCCAGCGCGGCATAAATCACAGGACGCGAGGTTGCTCCTGCCTTCCGTACCCTAAAGGGGGTTGTTGGAAGCCCGATGCCAGAGGCGAGCTGGTTAACTCTTCCCTTCCCAATGCCCCCTGGGCTCGGGCAGTCCCCGGCGTGCAATCTCTCCCCACCCCAAAGCCAGTTGATTAAAAATAAGAGGGGGCTCAAGATCAAGGAGCACCGTGCACAAGAAAGGGGGTTCCCAAGTTAAAACTTTCCTCCTCTCTTCCCCTCCCCCCTCCTTTCCCCCCTTTTTGCACTTAACTGCTCTTTCGTGAAATCTAGGTTAGGCAACCTCAACTGTGAAAAGATTGTAGGGAGTTTTTCACGCTTCCCTCCTCCCATCCAGCAAATTGCCTGTTGGGTTTCCCCCCCTTTCTCGTGCAGAAAAAAGCCAGATAGTCCGTGTCTGGTTTGAGTAAGGGTGGAAACCCTGGATTCCGCTGATTCTTGTAGCGAATGTACTTTACACAAATGGTGGTAAACAACCCTGGCTGCAGCTGAATCCATCTTAGTCTCTTCTACGCAGATGAATTAGACTTCTTGCTCTTGTCTCTGTAGAGCCGGTGGAGGGTGGACCCTTTCTTTAAAAAGCAGAACACGCCACAGCTCCCTCCAGCCAGACATTTTCAACCTGGTTTAATCTTTCTCAGACACAGGGCAGCAATCGCTCTGCCCCAAGAGCAGCCATGGATGGGCAACGCCCCTCCCTGTTCCTTGAAATCTCATGCCTGGGCGGTCAAGGAGATAAGGCCAGTGGAGAGAGGCCGATGATAAGCTATGATGATAAGCTCTATGATGATAAGCTATGCCTGCCTGCGGCTTCTGTGCCTCTGGAGCCTTCACAAAGGCAAGAGTGCACCCACCTCCTGCCCTAAGATGGGATGGCATATATGCCGCCAGGTCAAGGGAGCCTCTTTAATCCAGCCTGTCCCAAGAGCACAAGATGGAGAAAGGTGGAGGGAGCTGAGTAGCAAGGAAGAATAACCCATCAGAGAGGAGAAGCAGGAAACTTCTCATGTCACAGGAGTGCCGGTGCCCAGAGCACTGCAGAAAAGGCCAGGGGTGCTCTGCCATAGTTCCCTTCCAGAGGAAGAGGCTATCCCCAAACCAGCTGTGTGGTTGGCGGAACAAGGCAAAGCCTTGCTTCGTGCTTCTCGGTCTGGCCCATTGGGGCTTCCAATGGACCAGAATTCCTCGTCCTCCCCCCTCCCCCTCCCCGGCTGCATGGGATCAAATGGAGGATCTGTACCCAATGGAGGGAGTCTGCCTCAGCGCTTGTGATTTCTTTGAGCTTGAGGTTCTTTGGAAGAGTGCAAAAGGTTCCCCTAACTGAAAAGCTGTGCTTCTTGTAAAATACGTCCAGACATTTCTATGGCTTTGTGCTGGAGAAAGAGAGGAGGAAGCAGAGCGATCCTCTTGCTCCTTCCCTGCTGGGGAAGACCCAAGGCAGAGCTTCCCTGCCTTGGGGCAGCTAGAGAGGGCTGCCCCAAGACAGGTGAAGAATTAACAGCCATCCCTGTGCCCATAATGCACAGCACACAGTGAACCCCCTTCCCTAGTACATTCCTGAGGATAAATGTGAAAAGTTCTTTACTCACCCAAGTCACACGTTTCTTACGGTGGTTTCTAGAGAAGAAATTGATGCTTCTTGTAGTACCTAGTAAAAATAAAAGACACCACTGTTGTTAAAAGCTTGGCAAGTCTCACTTAATAGAGAGTGATCCTACAAAGCATGTCGTGAACCCTTCTTAGGCTGGATCCCGGCCACAGCCCCAGCCCCTTGGGGAGCTCCCCTGCCCAAATCAGCATAAGGAAATGCTGTTATTCGAGAAAGCGCTTGCCACATTTTTATGAATGGAAAGGCAACGGTTACATTAAGCTTCTATGTCTCCTTTCACTTTGTAGAAATAGGGTGCAGTAGTGTCAGAATGTTTTCTATTTGGAATAAAAAGTTTCTAGTTATTGTTACTAAAAATGTTGTTACTGTATCTGTCCAAGTTTGAAGGCCTTTCCTTCAAGGCAGTTTTTTTTAAAGGCTTTGTTATATCTGAGTATGACCTGTCTCACAGTATTAAAAAATGTTTTAATTCTATTACATATGATACTATTTATTTATTTAAACAAATATAACATTGAAGCCATTTAGAGATCCTTTCTGGGTCCAAAGCTATTCAGAATAATAAATATATTAACAAATCACATGTTTTTAAAATTAATTTAAGTAGCAATCTTTTTAGTCAAAGTTTGCAAGAGAAAGATGGAAAATACTTTGATGTAACAAATAAAATGTGGTGTTCTGTCATCTGTGCCATAGACTCAGACCTTTCTCCTCCTTTTAGGTGGCTGAGCTGGTGCTCGACAACTGCCGCTCCAGCAATGGTGAAATTGAAGGCCTGAGCGACTCGTTTAAAGAGCTGGAATTTCTCAGCATGGCCAACACAGAATTGACCTCTTTGGCCAAACTCCCCACTCTGACAAAGCTTCGAAGGGTGAGTGTTAGGTTATGGCATGGATGGTATACAAATTTTAATGTCCGTGCAGTCATTTGCATAAGAATTTTGTCAATGATAATTAGTAATATATGTCGCCTATTATGCCTGCTGTATCGTGAAAACATATATATTTGCTTAGGTAACTTTTTATGAGAGAATGTGTAGATTTCAAAGTCAACTCCACTGACTGGCATGTTTATGCTGTAGCTGGAATTGAGTGACAATCTAATTTCCGGCGGTCTAGAAGCCCTGGCAGAGAGATGTCCAAATCTTACATACCTAAATTTGAGCGGCAACAAAATCAAGGATCTCAGCACTGTTGAAACTCTTGTAAGTATAGAATTGGATGGGGGGGGAGGGGATTCAGAGAGGTGTTAAGATGTACTTGGTTGTCCTTATCACTGAATCAAGGCCAACGTATTTAAGGTGATAAAGAGCCTTGGAAAAACGTAACATTGTTTGAATAATTGGCCTCATAACTACTGCTGTAGGTGATGTGATGGTGAGTATACCTTGGCTAAATCCAAACAGTTTAAAAGAGCTTTGTCTTTAGAGCAGTCTTTTCTAAGAGGAGCCCTCCCAATGTGTTTCATTACAAATTGCACCATCTTTGGCGATGCAGTCCAGCCAATTTGGAGGACACCAACTTGCAGAGAACTGCTCTAAACTGATCCTTGGCAGATCAGAATAAAAAAGGAACCAACCATAACTCTGCAGGCATTTGCACAAATTTTCCTTTTATAACAAAGAGCTTTTCTTATTATCTGGCTGCTATTTCTAGCTAATCAAGTTAGAATCAGGTTTGGGTTCCATGCTGATGTGAATGCTGTTATGCGTATCACATCTCAGGCAGAATTACTCAGCCTGGTCACTGACCAAGAAGCTGTTTTTCATTCCAGCATACAAAGTGAGTTGGCACCAATGTAGACAACTATAAAGGGTAGTTTCAATTCTCTTATTGTCTTGTCCCAAACCCCCATGTTACCCCATAGCAGAGTAACTTGATTTAGCAACTTAAATAACTTCTGTGTGTTTTTCCTAATTTTTAGCAAAATCTGAAGAACCTGAAAGGCCTTGATCTGTTTAACTGCGAGATCACAAATCTGGAAGATTACAGAGAAAGTGTGTTTGAACTGCTCCACCAAATCACGTATCTAGATGGGTTTGATCAGGATGATAACGAGGCCCCGGATTCAGAAGAGGAAGACGAGGATGGTAATTGTTCATTTGAATATTTACTATGAATATGTTCAAGCTACCGGTAGGAAACAAATACCTGAAATATGGAAATTGGCTAGAGATCAAAATACGCTGTTCAAAGTATACATGCTCTACATGCTAATAAAATAATGATTTTCCTTACAAGGGGGAAATAAATCTTGCAGTTAATAAAATTACATCTCCTATAAATATACATTTTTACAAGTGGTTGTTGGTTGGTTGTATAGTAGCAGGTCTATTCAAGCAGTTTGGTTACGCTCCTCTGTGACTTGCAACCTTTCAGAGGCAAGGGACTACTTGATCGAGCGTTTTACTTCTGCCACTCTCCTACCTTCCTTGAGAAGTGGGTTCTTATTTCAGTGAGTGCTGGATTTGAACTCTTGACTTCTAAGTCAGGAGTGATGGAGACAGCATGCCTTTATTCACTTTTCCTTCAGATGGGGATGAAGATGAGGATGAAGATGAGGATGAAGATGAGGACAAAGCTGGTCCCCCAGGCGAATATGAGGAAAATGATGAAGATGAGGATGCTTCAGACTTGGGGGAGGGGGAAGAGGAAGAGGAAGTGGGTCTTTCATATTTGATGAAAGAAGAGATTCAGGTTACAACTTACTATTCATTTGCAAAGCATTTACCTTTGTTAGTTTGGCTTCGTACTTTAAAGCCCTGCCAGTCTGTGCGAAAGTCCTCCACAGGTTTTCTCCTGCCAGGGCATAAGTGGATATTCACTGTATTCAAGCTTTAGAAAAAAGTCAAACATGCCACCTTCCTTGATCTATTTTTCCCCCTTATTTTGTATTTTATGCTTTTTTATTCATTCATACCCACCAGCTTCATCTCTCTTCGCTATATTTCTCAGGAGAATAATCAGGCTTTTTAAAAAATTGTATCCTACAAACTGCTTTTTAAATAATCCAAACTGGTATTTCAATTGAAATATGACTTAAGTTCCCACAAGCAGGATCTGGGTCTGGGTTACACCGGTAATATATTTTTTAGGCAAAAAGAACATGACCTTTATAATTTATTAGGTGTAATATAGCTCACCCTTCAGCTTAGTATATGCATGGTAATCAGCTGAGAACTATACAAGTTGAAATCTAAAACCTCTGGACAGATATGAGGAAAGATGGCATGGCTACTAAATTATCACAATTACAACTATTACTTTAAGAAGTTGTTTAACTCTATTTACTTGGAAAATGTTTAATTTACTAAGTTTCATAAGTTTAGTTAAATGGCACCTTAGTAATTTTGAATTTCTGAAATCATTGTTTCTCTAAAGGATGAAGAGGATGATGATGATTACGTAGAGGAGCGAGAGAATGAGGAAGAAGGTAAGCTTCACATTCAGCCTTTGACTTTTTTAGTTTTACTACTCTGGATTCAAAAGTTGCCTTCTCCGATAGTAGTTTTTTGTCAGAACAAAAAGAAATTTTATAAATTTTGTAAGCTGGGATGAAGTTAGTCTTATCATTTAACTTATAATGAATTCCTGGTTCATTTACAGAGATAAATTGATAAAGATTTTTATGTTTGCTTAGCAGATTCATTGATATTATAAAACTGAGTTACCATTATATGCAATTGTTCAGAAGTGATGAAAATAAGTGTACAACAGCGCAGGAGTCACTGCTTCTTAATTTTCCTTTGGACATGTCTAAAAATTCTTTCCCATAGATGCCGCCGTCAGGGGGGAGAAGAGAAAACGTGTAGCTGAAGACGAAGGAGACGACGATGACGATTAAGTCATAGAAAATGCAAATAGGACCCAATTCATTTTGGTTGGAATTATGCAATAGTGATATGCAGATTTGTAAGGCTCCATGTATGATAGGTCTCTACAAAAGATATTGTGTTTAACTTTTTATAGGAAGTGTTTTACTATGTTGCCCTTTTTATCATTCCAACTAAGACATAATAATCCATCATTGATATTTCCATCCGTTTTACTCACTGAAGCAGTTGTCCCTATTTCCTGCCTAGAAACTTTATACCTCCCTTTTTCTTTCTTGTTTCCTCATTATGAGCATGTTGTTAACCCTAGTCAGTTACTTCAGATGGATTGAACAGATTTAATATAAACTTTGGAGAGAGCATGCTCATGTCAAATATACAGAAGTAAGATAACCAACTCTTCACTGGAAAGGACTATGTTGCAACTGAAATGGGAATTAGGTGATCTGGAACTCGCATTTTACCTATCATTTCATTTTAAAAGGATTATCTGAATGATGCACTGAATTCCTAGTTCATTTCTGTGTGGTTAGTCTCTCTCTCTCTCACACACACAGAGACTTTTCTAGTCAATAACTTTAAACAAGATTGGATTACAGTTCTCTATTTTAGTCTCACTCTTCCAAACAAAATATAAACTGGAAATAATTATAGTTCATTCAAGATATAATTTCTTCATGATCCTTTTGACCATTCCTCTAGACTCATATTTCAGAATTCTTTTGTTCTGGTTAAAATTGAACAGTCATTCTTCAGTACTAATTCAACCTAATTCTTGCTATATTGCCCTTTCAAGCTATATTGGCAGGTGAGCTGAACTTAGGGCTAAGCTCCTGAAAACCACAATTTGCTTGTGTTGCTAAACTGGGAAGACCTTTAGGAAGGCAGCTGTTGAATTCAGGGCATGGCCCCTGAAGCCAACCAAAAAGGGAGAGTGGCTTTACAACTTGAGTCATGGAAAGAAATATACCAAGTTACAAATGATTTGGTGTTCCCTCTCGGATAGGCTAGTTTGTAAAAGTATGGGTTCTTGTTGAGGGAGGTTATTCAGCCAGAGTCCTTGGTTTCACTGTTAAAAAATACAGAAATACATTTTCTACATGTGCCAGCAAGGCAATACTAATCTTTTCTTTGGAAGGTAGACTGGTTATGTTCTTATTCCCTTTTGTGCAGGTTATTTTGACAAAGAAAATGTAGAAAAAATTGATCAGAGCTGTTTTCTGGTTCTCTGCTTCTGACAGATGAACTTGTATTATTAAATATTTTACTCAAATATCTATATGTATTCAATTTACACTATTATCTGTCAGATTTTAGAGAAAAAGTTTTAGATAGATAAAGGGCATTTTTGCACAGGTGCTTTAAGGTGTATTGCATTTGCCTGAAATACAAACAATGCTTTACAAACACAGGCATCCTTAGTACATTCAAGTTTTTAGTTTCAGGAACTGGCTTTCATAAACTTCAATAAAATTAAACGTTCTCCTCCTCTTCCTCCCCCCCCCCAGGGCGATACAGCACAGGTCATTTTTAAGGCATTTGAAAAGATAGGAGCGTGAAAGGCAATTCTGTAGAAATTCTGGTCGTTTTAGGCATCTTGGGACTTATTAAACGTCAGTCCCAATTTCGTATTTCTGTAAGAACACTTGGGAGAAGCACCCGTTGCCCCGAAGCTTTTGGGTTTAAAGCCGCGTTGCTCTGGTAATCGGGGCTTCTGACTCGCGTCACGGACCGGCTCCTCTCCCCGAGGGTTGCACGGTCTCCGTTTGCTTTTTTGCTAAAGGGATTCGACTTTCGGGCCGGCCTGCAATAACCATTCCGCAAGTCGAGCACTGGCCGCCGGGCCGCTCCTCACAGCCGCGGGGGGCCCTCCCGGCCTCAGCGGAGAACCGGTCTCGGGCGGCTCCCCGACGGCCCTCGGCGCCGACAGCGGAAAACACGGGACGGGCGGCGCCTTCCGTCCCCGGCGGGGATACCCGGCTTCGCGGGAGGCCCGGGCCAAAATGGGGCCGGAGAGGCTCCCCTCGGCGCGCCGGAAGCCGGGCCGGCTCTGCCGGAAAAGGCCGGCTCTGGGCGGTCGCCGCGGATTGGCCGGCGGTTGTCGCAGTCGCCCAACGGCCCCGCCTTCGGCCCAATCCCGGCGGGGGAGAAGGAGAGCACGCGCCCGGCGCCCCGCCCCTCCGCCGGACCGCTGCGGGAAAGGGAGGGCCTCGCCCGGCGCGCTTCCTGGCCCGCTTAAAGGGGCCGCGCCTTTCCCTCGCCCGAGGAGCCCCGCCCCCGTCGGGAACCACAGGGGAGCCTCGTGCGGGCCCGGGAGCGGCGGCCGCGGGAGTCGTTGCCCGCCCTCGCTCAGCGGCGGAGGGAGCCCCCCTCCCGGCCATTCGGGAGGGGGCCGAGGCGAGCGGAGGGGGCGCCTCCTCGGGCGCAGCGAGCCAGGCGGACAGCAGCGGCAGCCCCCGCTCCGTCTTGGCAGCCCGCGGCAGAAGAGCGGAGGCGGCTTGGGCGGCGCGGCTCAGCCGAGAAGGGCCCGCGCCAACTTCCTGGAGCGTCCGTTTGCTCCGAGTAGTAGACGATGCTTGGGGCTGCACCGTCCCCGAAGCTTCATCCCATCCGGGAGTTCAGGACGGCCTGAAATTACTTGTCCCACCCCAGGAATCACCGGAGTAGATCGATCAATATTGAATTAGAATAAACAATTTTAAGAGCCACATTTTTCAGTTGTGATCGTCTGTATGAAACCTGGGCATCCGTTTCCTTAAAAAAAAAGACAAAACCATGGCTTCCCCAGAAAAACTATACAAACGCTTCCGGTCTCTAGGATTAACCAAACGGAGTAACTTCCTGACTAACCATTAAGACAAGACCGCCTGTGTAATCTAGTAGGCACAAATTTTAAAATTAAAATTGGACATATCAAGACCAATATGCTCCTTGGCAAAGTGATGGCGTATGTCCTCTTCCTATGTCTCATGGAGAGTGTGTGTGGGGGGAGGGGAATATTAAAACACAATCACAGCTAATCCAAATTGATCCA
This sequence comes from Vipera ursinii, assembly GCF_947247035.1. Taxonomy (NCBI): domain Eukaryota; kingdom Metazoa; phylum Chordata; class Lepidosauria; order Squamata; family Viperidae; genus Vipera; species Vipera ursinii. The sequence continues at coordinate 50,584 of NC_139528.1, forward strand.
CAAAATCTAATTATCCAACTGACCCTTCAGAAGCTGCTGCTATTCCCCCAATCAATATATACCCCCTTGATTTTGTGCAAAATACACCTGAATATGTAAGCAGATATAGTAATTGCTATAACAATAAAACTAGGAAATGCAACAAAACAAAGAAATTATGCTTTGTTCACTATTTATTTAAATCAGCATCTTCAAATTATGAGGGGAACTTAATCTCTTTCACTCTCCTGCTTTTTGTGAGGTCTTGGGGCAAATTTACAGTCTCATTTAGAAGGGGCTTTAGAAAATGGCGCCCTTTGAGAGTAGCACTTACCTTAAGTAAATGGTCCCTGGGTTTGGCATCAGTTTGGTTTCTTGCACTGCTTGGCCAATATCATCATCCTTGTCTCCTCACCACCCAGATTTCCTGCAGAGCAGGCCAGAGGATCGTGAGGGTGGCGGCAGCAGCGACATCCCCACCCCCAGACACCTGGAGTTTGTGAACTCTGAAGCCAGTAGTTAGCCTAGAAAAGGTTCCTCAGATTCCTTGTTTTATTGCTCCATAAGTGGTGCCGTTATATTTGCTTTAGCGACCACATTTGTCCACCTGAGCCATATAAATTTGTCACCTGTAAAGAGGGCTAACTTTCAAAGAAAGGATGTCTTTTCTACACCCCAGTGCTATTCCCCCCCACCCCCAGGTAAATAATAGCCCTATTTTGTTATTCCCAGATGAACCCAGACAGGATTGCAGCCTAAGTGGCTAGACTGAAGCAAAAATTACAACAGCTGCTGTATCAGTTCCTTCCTCCTTGCCTCTGGAGAGAAAGAAGTATGCAGCTCTTGAATGCAAAATTAATTTAAAGCCTATTAGTTTACCGTTGTGCCATTGCAGACATGAAGGGGAGGGACCCAGCAATTAATTAAGAGTTTTCATATTATTGCCCAGTGTGTAGATTCTTTGCCAGTAAGTAGAATTCTCCCCATATTCAAACTTTGTATCCTTTTTAAAAAAGTATCCTTTCTGCCTAGAAAGGAAATGTAGGGTTGTTGGATTACAAACAAAAACTAGTAACGTTGTACTGGGTTGAGCAGAACATACACATCATCAGGTATTCTGCAAATGCCAGGTCAAAACACTACGTGCCATGAAGTTTTTATCAAGCTATATCCAGGAAGTAATTTAGTATCTTGAAGGGGAGGGGCTGCCGGAACAAAGTGACTGCAGGGTGTTTGAGTACAGTGGAGCCACCTCATCTCAAGAAGGGTCAGCCCGAGATGGCTGGGCCTCGGCTCCTGCCAAGCAGCCAGGGTTCCTCGGAGCAGCTTCCCTCCTGCTGTGCTGTACAGCCCACTCACCCTTGAGACAGCGGGACTGGCCAGGGACTCGCCCCGGGAAATGCTGCGCGCGGCTGGACTCCTTTCCACGGGGCCAAAGCTGCCTCTTCTGGATGCCCCACTAGCATTGCTTCTGCCACTGTTTCCTGGGCTCCGGATGAAATAACTCAAGCATCACAGGAAAAATGGACCAGGAATATTTTCAGTTGAGATGTTAAGGAACATCTGTGTAGCACTGAGCTGAAGATAAAGGCAGAAAAGAGGGGAGCCAACAGAGGAGACCCCAGAGAAGGTGGGGGGTGAGTTGATCCTAACTAGAGAAGAACTGAGGGCTTCTCCCATGGGCATCTGCAGCACCCCCAGGCAGGCCACAAAAAGGATGAGCGATTTTGCCTCCTCCTCCCCCTCTTGAAGGGGATGGGGAAAGCTAGCCAGCATGAAGACCGCCCCCCCCCCGCAATCCGAGAGAGGCAGAGGTGCTGCACCAAAGCTGCCACAGGAGACGGGCTGTGCACAGCAGCCTGTTGGAAGCCATCTGGCAACCTCCAATTATCTAGGGAGCAACACAGAGCCCCCTCCCCTTGCTGGTTGCTGAAATCAAAGCTGGCAAGCTGCGGGGGGGGGGGGGGCGGGGGGCGGGGGCGGGGAAGGCGCAGGAGGGAAAGGGTCCCCTCCAGCCTGGTCTTCTTTTTCTTCCACTTGGAAGAGGCCTGAGTGATGTGCCTGAGTCAAAGAGGAGAGGGCACACAGGAGAGAGGGGTGAGGCTGACTCCTTGAACTGCTCTTGCTCCATCAGCAGCAGGACCAGGTGGGGAAAAGCATGGGGGAGGGGTGAGTGGTCATTCGAGGGGGGCTGCCTGCTGGAGAAACAGCCGGACATTTCTCCTGGCAGTGCAGTGTCAGAGCGAGGTGTGAGGCTCTTCTTGGGCCACCCAGGAGTCGGCTGGCCTCCCTTTGGGTCTCTGGGAAGATGAATGCCCATCGGGATGATCAGGTGACCCGAGTGATTGTGTTGGTGGGGGGCTCCTCGCTTCCACCTTCCCTTATATGGCTTGAAATTCGCTGAAGGCAGCTATTGGCTGCTCGGCTAGATACCCCTAAGGAGGAAGACTGTTCAAAGGGGAGGGGGAGAACCAGAAGAGAGAAGGAAAGGGAGAAGAGACCGGTCCTTGAGGGAACCAACACGGGAGAGCCTCCCAGCCCCAGTTGGACAGGAAACCGGAGCAGAGTATTTTAAAGGGGACACTCCCTTTCTGCCAAGCCCACCAGCTGCATCTGGTTTCTATCGCCACTGGCACCGCCTTCTGTCTCTGAACCACTCAGATGGTGGGTGCAGATGGCACGAGCAGAGGCCACGTGTGCCCACACAAGCACCAACCCGTGGGATCCAGCAGTCTTCTTTTCCATACCTTTCATCCCAACATAAATTAAGATGAAGCCTGTGCACTCCAGGATAATCACTTTGGGCTCCGCAGCCTCCAGAAACGTTTTCCCTTCTTAAAATGGGTTCTCATTCTCGTAGGGTGACTTTGGTGTGGATGTAGCCCCAGATGTGCAAATCCTGTCATTTATGGCTTATTCTTCAATGCGGTTTCCTTTCTGCACAAAGGGTTTCCCCATAGTGAAGGCTCAAACGTTTCGCAGCTATTACACCTACATTCCAGTCTGGCAACCAGGGGTTTGCTGCCCCAAATCCAAAGCCAGCTTTGTGACTTGACAAATTTAGGCTGGCTCTTAGCAACTCAGAAATTTGTTGGGACTGATCAGCAAAATCAGAAACAAGCAGCTTTTTGTATTAGGACTGTACTCCTTTGGGCAGGTTGAGAGCAGTCCCACTTTTAATTAAAACACACCATGCATTTGTGGATTTTATCAGAACGTTTCCACCAGATCAGGTGGATTTCTCCATTGCAAAGATCACTCTGCCAGTTGGGAGTATCTTCACCAGTCCCTGCCCTACCCCTCTGAAAATAATCTACTGCCTGCGTTCTGAAGAAGAAAAACAGATTTGCTAATATCCAGCTGAATTCTTTGACATTATTCGTGCTGCTATCCAGTCAAATGAAGGCCCCACAGGACACCCCCACTTCCTTGAGAATTTAAACTAGCCGTAACCTGAAGCTGACAAAGACACCTAAAAATACACAGTTTAAAAACATTCCGTGGTTTTATTTTCATCTTTAGCACAGCCTTAAATATCAAACCAGGTAAACAAGAACAGCAGCAAGCTGGAGCAACATGCTGCCCAGACAGCACGTGGGACTTTTTTAAAAAAAGATTTCAGGTAAAAATCAGTGCAGAGTTAGGCTTCCTTGGACGAGGCAGGTGCTGAGGACAGCGGAGAAGAAACAGACACCAGAAACCAAGCCAGAATCTAAATGCAAGTATGTCACAAGAGTCAACTCAGGAAATTAAGGAAGGTTTTGACTTTTAGGTAAGTAAAAAAAAGAAACTCAAAGAGGAGACATGACAGAGGCTTATACAACTCCACAGATAGCCAAGAGAGAACAACCTTGCTAAAAGTAACAAGCTGAGAAACTATGAGAAATTATGCAATGCACAATTAGCAAAGGGTATTGACTGGCAGAAGGTCCAGTCACCGCCACTAGTCGGGTGGCATTAAGAAAGGATCTGGAGAAAGGCAGAGAAACTTGCAGCAGCAGCAGCAGCAGCAGCAGCAGATGGAACTTCCACGTGCCACAGCAGAAGAGCTGCGGGGAAGAGACTCGGACTGGAAGTGCCATGCTTGAAGCCAGAGCAAGGGACCAGCCTGGCAGAGGCCAAGCCAAGGGATGGACCTCCGGCCACGAGCTCCTCGGGGGAGGCATCCCTCAGCTCCTGCTCTGCTTGAGAAACCCTGAAACCAGCCATTAGTTACACACAGATTATCAGCCAAATTTTCCGGAGCAGAAGAAAGTTGTTCATTGGTGTCCCGACAGCTTCTGTAGCCCTATAAGAGACGAAGCTCACCACAGATGCAGAAAGGAGACCAAAAGCCTCTGGTTGAGATTCCACGTCAGTTCTCAGGAAGAAAAGCCTTTTTACAGGTTTTAATAGGCTTGTACATGCAAGCTATGGTGCCCAGGAGGAGAGAGTGAAGGAAGGAAAACTGTTTTATTAAGCAGTTTGCATAGATTCTTTTAAAAAATAAATTACCTAGCTTCTTAGCATCCACAGAATTTTTGAAACAAATGAAAAAGGGAAGGGGAAAAGAAGTAGGTGACACTAAAGTGTTTTCCCTTGGATTGTGCTCTCTGCCTCAGCGTAAGTCCGTTAGTAAATGCTAAGACACTGATATATATCACAGAATTTCACAGTTCTGGGGGTGGAAGCAACATTTAACTATTTGCCCCAATCCAATAGTGCACACAGTTTTATGCAGGTTGCACTGGTGGGCTTTTGCATGGGGATTGCATATTGGGGTGGGGTCACGGCACATGCACTGCTGACTTTTGCGGGAGACGCACACAGTTGTTACATCCACCCACAGCCACAGCTGCGTAGATCTTGTCTGGGAAAGGAATGGCTCTCAAAGGTCTCACTCTGCTTTGTCACCCCTTTTCCCCATAGGGAACACAAGCTGTTGCTCCCAATTTCCTCACTTCCTCTCACTCCCATTCAAGGCTTCAATGGCAGCAGTCCGTTGCTCCTGAGCTGTGCCCTCGCGTATGGGATTGCTGCGGGACTGATTCTCGACACAGAAGCACATGCCAACGCCCAGCCAAGAATTGCCACAGGACACTCTGCATAGGGACTCCTCCCAAAATGCAATAATAATTAGCTTGGACCCTGGGAAGTTGGAGGAGGAATGAAATGTAGCTGGAATCTAGAACTTTTTTTCCCCATTTATGGTCACATAACAAATCCCAAAGAAAAAGGAGACAAAAGTAAATTACTTACAAGCAGCAACATAATCAAGGTTATCAAATTAGGGCTGCCATAATCCAGAGCAACACAGGATGGAAGCAAGATGCTAATTTCCCATCCCTCTCTGCTGCCATCTAGCGGTTTCCAGATATCTGCACTTCAGGTAGGCCTTCCCCAGAAATAATAAAGATTGAGCCTGGGGCTTTGAGAATAGATGCACAAAACCTGTGTACTTCTCCCTGTTCAAGCCCAGTCCTGAATTCTCTGAAAATGTGTGAGGCTGTGCAGCAAAGAAAACCTAATCTATGTGTGGGAGGAAAAATCCCTGAGGAGGAGAGAGGAAGTCAAACCTTTTCAAAAGGGAGCTATTTTCCAAGTCAGCTCAGGCCTGAAGAAAAGAAATAAAAAGTGTTTCTAGAATAAACCCTGCCCTGGCTAAAATGACAAATCAAAATTGTGGAAAGTGCACGGGGGGGGGGCGCTAAAGGGAAGTGTACCACCCCCCAGCACTTTCTCTCTCTCTTTCCAGAGCACCAGCACCCTCTAGATCCAGCCTCCTGGCTCGGAGCAGTGACCCTTGTTGTCCAGAGCCCAGGGATGACACCTTCAAGGGGACCACGCCTGCTCTTGCCTGGCGCTTCAGAAGTGGAGTGTCTTTTACTCTGAGTAGGGAGGGTTCAGCAGCAGATAACCTGCCCTGGAAATTCAAAATGATAAAGTGGGTCAACCCTACAAATCTGAAGGGAACGAAATACACCGAGGGCCATACAACAAAAATACACATCAACAACTGTGGTGTCCATTTGCAGCCCTTCAAAAAAATAAAACAAAACCTGCGGGCAGCCCTTGGTGTTATTTACTATGGAACAGTGGAAACACATTCTAAAATAAATATTGCGATAATGCCAATTTCATCTCTAACATCCCAAAAACATTATCCCACAATCTGCAGCAAAGAACAGCTGCTTGCACCAGTGTGAAATACCGCCTTACAGAGATGTGTTAAACTCCTTCCAACCTCTCCTTTTTAAATATCATTTTTATATATTTCATTGCTCTGTTCCCTGATGAATAGGTAACATTTTGCTTGTAAGCTTATAGACTGAACTATTTATTTGTACATAGGTAAGGATTACCTTCGTTTGTTTCATTGTTATTTGTGGTTTCAACCCTTTCCAGGGAGAAGAGAGAGCAAAGGGAAAGTTCTCTTTAGTGGAGCTAATTATTTACTTCTGTATTCTCTATTGCCCTAAAACTAACCAGCTTACAAATTTCTTGTCCCTTTTTAATTTAATGAGGCCAATTGAAAAATCCTACTATGGGGCAGAGGTCGCAAAAAAGGCCTCCATTTCCAACCCCTCTTCTGGAGGGATGATTCTGGAAGACTCGCTTGGGCGTCCCTCCCTCTTAAGCCTGAGCAGAAAGTGCCACCTGTGGAGACACCAAGGGTGGGACTCTTCTGCGCCAGTTCCACCAGTGGGGGACCCCAGTAGTTCTGCTTAGCAGAGTGCAGAGTGGGGAGCATCCGCCAGGACACGAAGATACCTGAGAGGCAACCTGCGCTGAGTCTTCCCTTCCTGACTCTCGGCTGAGCCAGCCCGAGGCGGACTGAGGCCACAGAGTGGCGATCCCAAGGGGACACTCTGCCCTCTTAAGCAGTGAGCGATGACCACAGAAGGGGGAGCAAGGTGACTGTCACAGGGAAGCACTTTCTATCGTGGGATCTTGCTGGCTGGGCAAATCCTGCAGACCTTAACCCTCCTCTCTGTGGTTTCTCTGAACACAGGAAGAGCAGGAGGCACAAGTGAACCGATGGTTCTGACTTTAACCCGAGAACCCTCTCAACCACCAGGCAAACAGTTTTGCAAATAAACAGAGAGTAATGGCCACATTCGACAGATGCTTCCTCTCGAGTTCCACCTGTCCAACACAATGTCCGCTGTGCTTCAATATCAGTGATGGAAAAGGGAATGAAAGAGGGCTGGGTTTACTGGTTGATGTGGCAAGGTGTTGGCTGGTGGAGTATACAGAGTGTTGGGGCCAACTCTTCTGACGCCATAGAAGACCTGCTCCTGTCACCAAAACTGAAATGAAATCCAGCTCGAGGGGACGAGACGCCCTCTGAACTTTCACACAGGCAGCAGAGTGCGTGGGGCCAAGACTCCTGGATGGATGGCACGGGTGGCCACGAAACGCTTCAGGCTATCTCCTGCTGCACGCAGGCCTGAAGATGACCTGGATTCACACGTTCTGCCGACAAGCAAAACTGCACGACGCCTGTCACACTTTCTAAGCACACGGTGCCTGTTGCTGCTCGTGAGCTCATCTGAAGGCCAGAAGCAGGCTGAAGAAAGCAAGTCAGATGGGATAAGGACATAGAATACCTGCCAAGGACTTAAGGAAATGATGTTGCGAGGTACCTAAGCTTTAAGCCCTTGGGCCGGAACTGCCTGGGATCAAGGACCGAAGCTGCTTCCCCGGTCCAGTCAAGAGCAGAGCAGCCAGACAGGATCCAGGGAGACCCAGGAGGGACCCTGCCTAGGGGGCCACGTCCCCCTGGAGCCGGAGGTGCAACCCGTCTCCTGGTATTTGGGGGTGTGATGCCCCCGCAGGGCATTTGCACAGCAGGGCCTCACTGTTTAGAAAGCAGAGACCTTTCTTGGAAAGGCCTTCACGGAGGAAACCACGGGCCCAAAACAGAACCGTGCTGCTTCTGAAAAACTACGCTCCAGGATGCTGCCTCTAAGTTGCTGCACCTTGGGGGCTACAGACCCGGAGGACACGTTGAAATGGGCTGCCTTGGGGTTGGAAGAGAGGAATGGGAGACATGATAAATTTGGGGGAAGTGAGGGAAAAACTGAGTTGGTGAAGAGTAAGGATTGAGTAACAGCCGGAACCCGGGAAGCATCCAATGCTACAAATCCAAGCGGCACATCCGCTCCCCAACGTCTGCGCCCTCCTGCTGGCTGCCCTGCACCCCGTTTTCCCGAGAGATCGCCCCACCGCTTGCCTTCACATCAGGCTCCTCCTGCACCGAGGGGGCTGCTGCAGGCCCGCCAGGGGCGCAGGGGGCGAGAGCCGAAGTTGTTGGTAGAGGCGCCTCAGTTCTGTCACCTCCTGCAGCACTTTCTGGGCTTGGCTCCAGCAGGAGGCGGCCTCGCCCAGCAGCCTCTGGATCTCCTGCAAGGTGGCCTCCGAGTCCGGCCAGGGGGAGGGCAAGCCGCAGGTGGGGGCCACAGGCGAGGCGGGGGTAAGCTCCGGTGCCTTTCGCACCTCTCCCCTGTAGCCCTTCGCTTCCGCCAGCAGGCCCTGCGTCTTCTCCAGCTGCAAGGCTACCAGCTCCTGTATCCTGGCCAGCTGCTCGGGCTCAGGGGAAGCCCCTCGGTCCTTGAGGCCGGGCCTCAGCCACGCCTGGCCAGCTGAGGAAGAGTCCCAGCAGGAGAGGATTTCTTCCATAGAGGCACATTTGTTCTTCTCCAAGGGAGAGAGCTTCTTGGGGACCTGAGGGGTGTACATGGCCCCCTTGCCAAAGGCCTCCCTGTGAGCGGAGAACTTCTCCCCAGTCGTGTCCTTTCTCCGCGGGAGACTGTTTGTCTTGCTCTTCTCCTTGACGGTCTCTGAATCTGAGCGCCTTCGGCTAGGGGTGAAATGGGCGGCTGATTTGTCCAGGTCCACCCGGAAACTCTTTTCGCAGGTGTCGAGGTCTTCTGGGGAGGCATCCTCCTCCTGGATCAAGTCCAGGGTCAGCATCCCATCAGAGGTTGAGGTAGATGCCTGCAAAGGCAGGAGAAATTGGGGAGAGAGCCTGTGTGAAAAAACCAAGTCTCCAGGAAGGGTGGAAAGAATCACAGAAAAGGGATTGGTATTAGTTTACATAAAGCGTACAGTCTGTACAGCTCCAGATAGGTATGGCTGAACCCACAGAGTTGGAATGGGGGAAGCTGAGTGGGCAGAAGTGGACATGGGCTTCCCGTGACCCACCTGGCCTTTGGTGACTCAAAGGGGGCCGTGAAGAGGAGAGGCGCACCTGGGCCCCGCCTGAACCCCTGGGAGAAAAGCAGACTGCGCAGGCAGCTATGAGAAGGGGAAGCAGCAGCAGCAGTTCGGGCAGCTTCACCGGCTGAATGGGAGCCTGCTCCCTTCCCCCTCCTGCACTCACCACAGCCATCAAGTGGCCTCTGGTCGGAGGGCGCCTGGAGTGCTGGATCTTCGCTCTGTTACGAGTGGGGTGGGCGAGAAAGCTCTGCTCCTCCACTGTCACCTGAAGAGCCACAGGAACACCCGTCAGCAGCCAGACTATGAGGCACACAACACGCCTAGTGTGGCTAGCAGCGGGAGTTTACTTGATAAATCGTGTGAATCCTGTAATTCCCAGGAGAAATGATTCCCCCTCCCCCCCATCTCCTACATCCAATAGCTCAGACTGCTGCTCTCTGGCACATTTCCCCCCGTCCTTCTTTGGGAAGGGAGGGAAGGTTTCTTCCTCTGGCAGAAAAAGCATTTCGTTCGCTTTTGCCAGTTCCCGATGTTGGCAAGAAGAAAAATTAAAAACACCCCCGAACAAAAGCAGGAACTTGCATCTCCGAACCGTGTTCTCCCCCGTCTGGTTTATCCCCACTTAAGCCACTCCTGTAAGATGCCTGGGGGCATCCTCCCTCCCCGTTCAGGCCAGGGCTCCCGCCATTTAGCCCGTGGGTCAGGCCGATCCAAGGGGCAGACTGCTCACCTCATCCAAGATGCGGTTTTTGGCCCGGATTATGGCAGAGTTGAGCACATTGATCCAAGATTCCTTTTCTTCGGGGCTCACAGCCAGGAAGACGAGATTGGGTGCCTGAGAGAGATGGAAGCGTCATCGGCCAGCAAGGAGAGGCTTACCCGTCTCGCTTTGCCCCGTCCTTCATAAATTCAGCCAAAGATAACGTCTGCAGCTTTGTGTCCAAGGAGGAAACAGTGACTTCCTCTCAACTGTCTTACAATCCACCTGCAACCGCTTATCCCCAGAGGCGCTGGGCTTGCAGTGCCCGTGGGCAGCGGGAGCCCGGCAGGTCCAAGGCATCTGCCACGTTTATATCAATACGATGCACACATAAATAAAACAAAATAGATCTGGGGCACCAGACAGGGAGGCTGCTCTAAGCAAGGACCCAACAAAAATGCCAGGGGACGGAGAGAACTGAAACACTCAGGTCACAGACGGTTGGTGTGCGTGGGGGGTGTTGCTCTGTTCCTGGAGAGGAGGTGGGACTGGCTAGCAACAAGGCCAGCGGTCGGGTAGTGAGATCAAGGGGAGCCAGCCACCGGAAGGCCCCGGGTGGGCAGGGACCCACGGCCCTTGGGCTGTATCGCTTCACAGCCTAGATGTGAAGCTGCTGTGAACAGACAGGAATTGCTGCGACCCCTTCCTAATCAGAGGAAATACTAGCCGGATTCCTACTGGGAGCCCAAGAAGCAGGAAAAGCAGCCAGGCTGCCTGAGTCTGAATAGCAGACACAGTTGTGGAAGGGAAAGAGAAACCCAGACGGGTTGCAGTTCAGCCCTCGAGTCTGGGATGACGTGCTGCTGTGTCACTCCCTGAAGAAGCTGCTGCTGAGTGTGTGTGTGGGGGCTCCTCTGTTGCTCCCTCCTGCAGGGACTCCAGGGCTTGGAAGGAGAGAGAGGCTTCCCAGGCTGGCCACCCACCCACCCCAACACAAGGCAGAACTCTTGGTACCCCAAGCGGGGGCTTGGATGCTCAGCCGGGAGGGAGGGAGAGACCGAGCGAGGAGGGAGCTTACTCTGTTGCCAGGCTCCTTGGAGTGGGCGAGCGAGAACTTGCTATAGTTTTTTTTGCTTCTGCTTTTGGACTTCCTGAGCTCCTCACAGTTCTCGTAATCGTTCAAGTCAAACACCTCCTGGATGTTTTTCTCATCTCTGAGCTGCAGACAGACAGACCACAGATTTACAAGGGCATGTGATGATATCTGGATTAAAAATTCTTTCACTCACTTGCCATATCAAAGATATATGGAGAATTCTAGTTTTTAGTACAGGCATGAAAACAAACCCCTTCCGTTGAATTTTGACAGCCCCTCCATATAAGAGCCTTGGTGGAGCAGTGGGCTGATGCCTCCTTAAGTAACACCAGCTGCCTGCAATAAGTGCAGGTTCGAGTCCCACCAGGCTCAAGGTTGACTCAGCCTTCCATCCTTCCGAGGTAGGTAAAATGAGGACCCAGATTGTTGGGGGCAATTAAGCTGACTTTGTAATAATGCCGCTTGGGGTGTGTGTGAAAGCCCTAATAAGCAGGCATATACATAGGATGAAGGCTACTGCTAAGTTTGTAAAGCCGCCCTGAGTCTTTGGAGAAGGGCGGGATATAAATGTAATAAAAAAAATATATCCACAGAACAGCAGGGAACAGACACTACCTGGTTAGCAATAAATCCTACAGATTTGCAACTGGGGAAAAAGAAACGTAATTTCTCAGAACACACACAATAATTAACCTAGGAATGGTAAGTGGACAGGAAATCTGAACTGCCTGCCTAGTAAGGTTTAACGGGGTTTGAACTGGTATCAAGTTTGCATTAACTGAAAGTGTAAAGGAGAACAGTTTTAAGCCATGTGGGCTGCATCACAGACAGCACCACTATCCTGGCAGGGGTCCTGCCTCTTCCTGGGCAGATACTTCTCCCGAGCGTTATAATTAGTACCGGCATTAAAAACAATGAGCATTTTTCCCTTTTGTTTTTTAGAGTAAAAGCAAAAATTAAAGCTTCCATTGGGGGCCCGTTTTCTAAAGATGTTCTGCACAAAATGCCCTGCACAGGGCACCCATCAGGGCGATGAGAGGGGCCACTGCAGGGTGGCCGGGGCGGAATCGGATCCATTCCAGGCTGCACAGAGACCAGCAGGAGCTCAGCCTCCCTCCCCCCAGCCCCTTTCCGGCTGCTATCCGATGACTTGCAACCGGACCTATCTTGGCTCATCCCCTGCCTGCATGGTTAATGCCGCCTTCCCTTTCCTGCCAGCCGAGCCCTTGTTCGGGCTCAGGGTAATTAAATGCTGGAGTGTCTCTTTTGTGAAGTCTAAGCAATTCCTTTGGCCTCAGCCCAGGAGGAGCTCAGGCATGGCTTGGGTGGTTATTGTGAGTATGCTAAATAACAGGTGACAAATTATGTAAGTTAATAATACAGTAGTAGCTCATCGCCGTAGCCTCTCCTCCGCCTCCATTGTCTGCCCAGCCCAGTGTGCTTACCTCAAAATGGGAGGCAGGAGGGAGGGGGCAGAGGCCTGTCCGTTTCACCCTTGTGTTACTCCTTGAATGTGTAAAGCAGAACAAATGGGAACTGAGAAAAAAAGCAACTAATTTCTGGACCTGGGTAAATCTGATGCCAGGAAGGAAGAGAAGATGAAATAGGTCACAAATTGCATCTCTTTCTTACCACAAGGAAGCAGCCTTTGCTTCCTCCTCATCCAGAATCAGGATCAATGTGAAACTTCCAAGCAATGTTCGAGCACCAAAAGTTTGTATTAGAAAGTGACTATTGCAAAGAACAAATAGCAACACAAACCTGGCAGCAGAGAACAAGTTTTTAAGCAACAGACATTTGCACCTCCGGGTACACTCATTTTAATAAGAGCCAGTGGAAAAACAATTTGCATGTAACACGTACTTTGCCCCAAAGCCACTGAACAGAGAAATCCTAAAAACAAATATGCAAAATTCACCTCAGGCTTCCCGAATGCCAGAAAAGACCAGAGGCCCATCCCTTTGGGTCAACTGCCATGGAAACCCTCCCAACCTTTGGAGGAGGAGGAGGAGGGGGGGGGGGAAACCAGGTTCCTCTGGCAGCTGAGATAGGCTATTGGCCTTCTTCAAAGATCTGCAAGTTCATTTCAAACCAGCTTGTTGAGGATCTGGGATTCTTGGCCAAAACCCACCTGGGCTCGCAACCTATAAAGGCTTGGCTGTTTCTGCAAGTAGGTACTGGCATCCTGACCCTGTTTGCAGCAGCACAGCCCGAGTGGGCAACCAGAACATCCCCCTGCCCCAAACAGTGTGCGAAAGCCTACACAGGGGCAGGGGTGGCCTCCTAGATGCTGACCACAAACCAGCCAGTTCAGACGGGAAGCGACGTTCGGACTCCACGGAGGAGGAAGCAACCGACCGGTCGGGGGAGCTCAATAACAGCCTGGGTGGAGCAGTGGGCTAATGCCTCCTTAAGTAACACCAGCTGCCTGCAATTAGTGCAGGTTCGCATCCCACCAGGCTCAAGGTTGACTCAGCCTTCCATCCTTCCCAGGTAGGTAAAATGAGGACCCAGACTGTTGCGGGCAATTAAGCTGACTTTGCAATAATGCCGCTGGGGGGGGGGGGGCGAAAGCCCTAATAAGCAGGCATATACATAGAATGAAGGCTATTGCTAAGCACATTGGTTTGTGCTTAAACTGTAAGCCGCCCTGAGTCTTCGGAGAAGGGCGGGATATAAATGGGATTAAAAAAAAATCCAAGCTCTTGCTCCTCTCTGTGGGACTGGCTCCACCAACAGCCCCTTAGACTGTGGGCCTCCCGGGACTGAGGGGATGCCACAAAACATCTTCCAGGGAGGGCAGTCCATTGCTGGGACTGCCACCCATTCCCCCCCCTTGACCCCAACACCCCTCCCCGTCTCACGACATCTCCTTGCAGGCTCCAGCCTGGGCCACGAGACCTGAACCCCAGGAATGAGCTCCAGGCAGGTTCTGACCACATCAGGGTCAAAGGAGCATTTTGCCAATGAACTTGAGGTCAGGCTTTCAGGGTCAATGAAAAGGCAGCCCCTCCCACAGGAAAACCACCTCTCTTCCACCTCAACTTCCTCTTTCAGCAACCAACTACTGAATGAGCAGAATCCGTGTGAGAGAATCGGAAAATTCAGGCCCCCAACTACTGTGGGGAAAAAGAAAGCAAAGGAAAGGCTTGGCTAAAGAAGCAGAATGTGAGCAACCTCTTACCAACCTCCTTCTCCGAGATATAAAGTTGGTCACCCTTCAGCACCACAAACCGATTTTTCCAAATCTCTCGAAAAATGCCTTTCCCACAGAATTTTCGGACCCAGCCCACCTTCTCAGGCTGCAGCAATTGCTGGTTCCCCTCCTGGAACCCCTGCAGTCCAAAAAGAAAGGGAGCAAAGGACGGCGGGGGGGGGGGGGAGTGGGTGAGGAGAAAAGCAGGAGAGAAGCTGTTAAGAGGGGGGGGTGTCGCCTCTGGCACGCCCCCTGCCGGCACCCTCCCCCTGGCCCAGAAAGCTCCCCCGTCCCCATCCCTGGCCCTTCCCCAAAGCACCTGGGACACTGGCAAGCACACGCACAGATCATCCTAACAAAGTGCGTTAGGTTTTTTTTAAAAAAAACACTACCACAATTGCAAAGCAGACGAAATGATGTAAGGCGAATAAATAAATAGAATCAAAACAATGCTGCCACCTGCTCTATATGAAGAAGTAGGCAGGAATCAATCTGCTCTTGGCCCAATCAGCGTTTAATAATTGCAACGATGGAGCCTTCTCCTTCAGAAATTCAGACTAAAACCGTTTCTGTTTCACAAGGCAAATGTTTTCCAGTTTCACCCCCTCTACATTTCTAACCACTCTCTCTTCATCTAGGGAAGGGAAATACATGGAGCCAGCTTTTTAAATTAACGCAAACAGAGCTTTAATAATGGAGATCCTTCCTACATTTGGGGACGGCATCCATCGCTTGAAAGGCTGAACGATCAGAAAGCAAAGAGAAGCGGATTTTGGGGTGGGGGAACGAAGGGATGGCTGGAAAGTTGGAAGCAGACTGGCTCGCCCCGAGGGCCCCCATTGCCCACAGACCCAACAGAGAAAGTGGACAATAACAGTGCCAGGAAAAGGCGGGGGGGGGGGAAGGGAGCTACCCAGAAAGCAGAAAATGACTCACCCGTTTAGCCAAATTGGTTTTTTTCATCATTCCTCAATGAAGCTGTTCAGAGGAGGGAAAGGGAAGGGGGAGAGAGGGTATGTGGGGGGGGGAGGAAAAAAATCAGAGCGGGTCTTTGCCGGGCAGAGAACTGAAGATCTATGCAGTTATTGGGGCGGAAAAATAAATCTCTCCTCCTTAAGGAAAGCACAAGGGAGCGTCCATGACCTGGAGGCAGAATTTGCCTCTGCGATGCCCACACATCTCTGCAGGCAGAGGGACCCCCAGAAACCCCCTCCCCTGCTCCTCCTCCTCCTTTCTCTCGCCTGGGCACGGACGGAAAGGGTTCTTCTGGGCTCCACAGCACCATCTATAGCCAGACAAGCCGTGACGTTTCCACAAGGAAAGAGGCAAATGAAGCTGGGAGGGAGGGAGGGAGGGAGGGAAGGAGACCCTTCTTCTTTGTCTGAGTCAGTCGGCTGGGAAGAGAAAGTCAGGGAGGAACGAAGCAGGATCAGGAAGGCCCAAGGAGCCGCCCCCCTGCCCCGGGACACCCAGGGACTCAACAGAGACACACACAAGGCAGGCAAGGCAACACAGGCACAGACATTATGTTTTGTAGTCCTTCCTGAAACAGGTTTACGCTCCTCCAGCGACCTGGCACGGCTCTGGGAGAAGACCAGAGTCCTGCTGAAATACCTCCATTTGGTGAACTTGGTTAGGCACCCTAAGCTGCGGCACCCAACCAAAGTCTTTAGCGGGCAACAGGATCAATAAAGTGACAAAGGTGAAGAGAGAATGAAGGACACTGGGACTCCAGCGGTCCTTGGAGAACATGGCAGCCCGCTGCTCTCAACATGGTGCCAAAGGCCCTGGGAGCCCAAGAGGCAGACAACCGCTGGTGGGGCTTCAGGAGTGCTGAGCGGTTCGGAGTGGGGAGCTTGGGGGAATCAATTATGTAAAGCGAGAGAAGGTCCTGCAGGCAGGGCTGGCTGTTGGCGCAACTCAGAGGAACCGGCAGCAGGGGCATCTTGACACGTGGAAGGTCACGCCTTTCCAGACCTGCCTGGGCAGATGGGCACAGACCCCATGCGTGCACCCATGGTAGCCAAGACCTGCGCCCCCCCAGGGCCTCCCACCAAACACCCTTCCCAAGCAAGGCATCTTGGACTCACTTCCAGCTTGCCATGATTTACCAAAATGGCAAAGGACTCTCTTTGTTCCATGTCTGTGGCCAACTTGCCAATATGCCGGCCTTTCCCACCATGGCTGATTATTTTATTGTATCTTGCCTGCCAATGCCCAGGCCGACAGCCCCGGAGGCTGCTAACCTCCCCTGGCTGGGTGCAGCTAGCAGGTTTAACGTTTCTGGCTTTGGGGAAGGACACACACACACACACACACACACATTCACACAGCCTGCCCCCCCCCAGCAGCTCATCTCTGGTAAGCGTGGCAGCTGCTGTTGGAGGATGCAGGCCCACAGAGTGGTTCAACTGGAGACCCTGAGTTCTAGTCCCACTTTAGGCAAGACGCCAGCTGGGTATCTTTGGGCCAGTCACTCTCTCTGTCCCAGGAAGGAGGCAATGGCAAACTACTTATAAAATCCTGCCAAGAAAATGGCAAAGACTTCTCCAGGCAGTTGCCAGGGGTCTGCACTGACTGGAAGGCAGGCGTACACACAAACCTTGCCAGAATCCACCTGCTCTCCAAACTTTAGACGCTGCCGCCTCGCTTTTAACCCTAAATGACTTCCTGCCTTGTTTTGAGCCGTGACCTGCACTAGCACTAAAGCAACAGCAAAAGCCAGTGAAGTGTGTGGCAGCAGCTCACATCCAACAACAGGATGGAAAAAGAAATGGAAAGAAAATAACAACCTGCTTGCATCCAGTTACACATTCAAGCGTGATGAAGCAAGGGGCACATCCTCTCTTTCTGTCACACACACACACAGTGTCACAGATCTAGAGAAAGCAATAGGTGGTGAGAGCACAAGATCTCAACTCCTTCTAAAGCCTCGTCACGCCATTCTCAGCTACACTGGAACACAGTGGAGGAACTGAGGTCAGGCAGAGCTCAATCCAGTTCAGAGCAGGATGGCAACCATCTCCACTTATTCTGGCAAGAAGTACAGAGAAGCCTTGCTTGCCTGACGACGCAGCTTGGGCGAAGTGCCTGGAAAGAGCTTCGGTGAACCGCCGGTGGAAAGGCCGGGTGCGTCTCAAGTGGCGGCAACACAGTCCTGTGCGGAACACGGGCCGGGACAAAAAAGACGGCAGGCTGAGCCCACGAGGGGAAGAACGGGACTCCTCAAGGCTGATGATTTCCTTCCCGCCATCTTGTCTTCCTGCAGTGAGCTTCGTAGGGCAGGAGGGTCAGGCTCCACGCTTAGCTCCTACAGAAGCCCTCACAGGAAATATCTGGACTTAGCCACAAATGGGCCATTAATGGCTTCTCAAATCTATCAATCTCAGGAGACGGGTGTTTCACCCCCGCACTCTCTCACACTCAATGACCAATAGTTAACAAGAATTCCAGTCAAGCTTTGGCCCCTGGAGCGGGACCCCCACACCCCTCAGTGCTGGCTCTCCTGGAAGTTCAAGGAGAGCAGAAGGGCCAACTCCACCCCCACCCCCCTTCATCGGACTGACCCAGGGCCAAGTGCTGGGATGCTTAAAACCCCTCCAAGGCCCCCTGCTGATGCCAGAACTAATGCAAGGGAAGTACAAATTAAAGGGGACCTTGAAATAGAAGCCTGCAAGCTTCTAATTACCCTACACAGCCACACACAAAACTTAGAGAAATCCCCAATAGGAGCAAATTGGAAATGCAAACAAGTATGCAAAAATTCACCCCTGCATTTGAGAGGGTGCCAAGAATATTCCAGGCCCTCCTGCACTCCACAGCAAGCTCTGCTGTGCTCTTAAGCAGTCCAGATGAAGCCACGGGGCAGAAGAGCTCCCTGCCCCCACGGCCCCCCACCTTCTGATGTCTTCAGGAGGCCTCAGCATCGCAACTCCATTCTCTGGCTGGCCAGGCTTCCGGAGAGAGTCAGTCATTTAAAAAAGAAACCCAGATGGTCTCTCTCTCCCATAAAAGCACAGCGTCCTTTTATTGGGGTTCACACAGGGGACTCAGGGGCTCACTTGGCAGCTCTCAGCCCAGGAGGCAGGCAACAAGCAGAGAAATGACCCTGAAAGGGAGAGATGAACAGCAGACTGCGCTGTCTTCTAAAGAAGCAACCGGGCAAGGCTTGTGTGCATTCCCGTTGGACCCTTTGAAAAATTATCTAAAAAGGGTGGGGGGAGAAGAACCATAGCCTCCATCCCATCTGTGCTGGCTGGCTATGGAACACGAAGGGAAACTTGAAGGTGGCCTTCTGCAGCACGTGGAAGAGATTTCGGTCTGAGACGGCTAGGAAAGAGCCAATGGCGGTGCTGCCTCAGTTCAGCCGCCTGGCTGCAGCCTGGGCCATCATCCCCTGCGAACTCTCTGCGCCCCGTCTGCGAAAGCCAGCAGCGGACACTTCTTCCAGGAAACTGGGGGAAGACAGAAAGACGCCAAGGAAGAATTAAAAGAGAAGGAGCTCCAAGGGCCAAGTGGGCAGGATTTGGGTCAGAGAGAGCGTGCAGGGCCAAAGGCAAGTGGACTGAAAGCGGGAATAAGGGGGTTTTTGCACGGAAGTTTTGAAAGCACCTCCGCCTCTACACCACTGAAGCCGAGAACAAAGCAAGGAATGTAGGACACAGACACGGTGCTTCCGGGCCCTTCCCCTCGCCTGGGGACTCCGGATGGTGCAGAGCGAGCGCGGCAGACTTGGGTAAGGGACAAGGAGTAGAGCAGGGAGGGAAGGCGAGAGAGTGAAGGGTTTGCTCCATTCTCTGCTCCTGGGAACATGGAAAGAGCCCCAGTTTCTACCTTTTATTCTCTCCAGGACAAACCCAGGAAGTCCCTTTGCTCCCCACCATTCTCATTCCTCAGGAAACACCCCCTGAAAATGCGTCATCAGGAGCCAAAGGTCAAACCCGCCAAAGCAGCCGAGGCAGCCAACCGCTGACCTCAGCTGCTTTTCACCAACTTCTACCACTTTAAGTCAGCTGGCTGTGTCACAGTGCAATTTTTCACACCCAGGTCACTCCTGTGATTGAAAAGCCCACCCAAGCTCAAAAGCTGCCTGCTGACTTCTGGGAGTTCAAAGGACCCACCTTAGCACTTTCTCCACCCAGAGAGATGCTTCTGGGGCTGTTATAGGGAGGTGAAAGTCTCCCACACCTGTGGATTCACAGAATTCAGGTGACTTAACTGCAAAACCCTCCCCCCCACACACACTCACACTCACTTGGGGGTGTGCATGTCTGCAGGCTTGGACGTGTAACTGAAGCGGGAACTTAAAAAGCTGCTGCCAGGCAACCGGCTTCTGCTACTGAACTCAAGACACACACACACACACACACACACACACACACACACACACACACACCCCCTTATAAGCAATTTCTGCCCTGAGATATTTTCCTGGTTGAGCTGGAAACTTGACAAAGTGACCTTCTCTAGGAGATGGATCAAGTGCCTCAAAGAGGTGTGAATACAGAAGCTGGTAAGATATGCGCTGAGAAGAACACTTGTTTAAAGCCTGTGGTTACACACTGGCGATGGTATCAGAAAGAAAAAACAGTTACTGCAAGAGGGCCAAATGTTCGCCTCCCAGAAGGACTCAAGCAGGTGAAAAAGCAGGCAGGCAAAACCGGTTTATTCTACTTGCTGAAGCAATGGGCTCCGAGTCCATCATTCCTTGAAAGGGTGATGGTGTTGATTTAAACCCACCTACTGTGCCTTAACCCAACTCCCATTGCTAATACTTTAGTTCTGGTGAAGGAGAACCACTCTGGGCCGCCAGATTTAACTTGTTCGATTAGAGTTCTGGGGTTCTCTGGATGGTTCGTGCCGTCAGCCCTGCAAAGGTGGGGAGGCAGCTAAAGGAACTATTTTGGAGATCCTGGGGAAGCATTACCAATCCATGGGACTTTCCTCACCTTCGTTATCATCTCTGCAGAATCACTGGGAGGGAACAGGGGGTGTCTGTTGGTTTGGGGACCAGGATTAACCTGGCGGCAAGAAAGCACAGCTGGTCCACGGGGCAATCACTGGGCTCCACCTGACCGGTCCTGCATTGGTCACTACCTTTAAAGCCCACTGCCCCCCTCCCCCCGCAAGTCCTCTCATGAACATTTTGCACTTAGGCCAACTTCTGCCATCCACATTGCCATTACAGCCCTGCTCTTGAAATCTTAAAAACAAAGGTGGTCTTTTGAAGTGCTGTACCAAGGAAAGGTCATAGAGGGCCACTGATTCAGTCCCCAGCAGTTGGGAAACAGCCCCTTTTTGGAATCCTGGCCCATTCCTTGGTCCCCAAGACCACGGACGAGATCTGAATAAATGAGCCTGGGAGCCCCACCTTTCAAAAACAGGGGGCTGTATCTCCCAGGAGCAATGAAAGCAACCCTGCTGTGGGGGAGTACCTGATGAAGCCCTAAAAGCCCCCTCCTCCCTCCGAGAGATGGGGGCCAAAACCGCAGGCCTTTCCTTTTTCCAGGAACTGCCCTTTCCCCGAAGGCAGCAAGAAGGAAGGAGAAGCAGGGGTCAAAGCTTCAATAAAAGGGGGGGGGAGCCACACCTCCTCGAAGAAGGAGGAATGCCTATGGTGGGCTGCCTGCTGGCCATCTTACTTGTGGGGCAACGAACACCCCAGGGAAAGGCCGAGTCAGCCTTTCTATCCAAGAACTCTTCACAGAGAAGTCAGCTACAAACCCCACCCCCAACCCTTCCGCAGGGTTCGGCACGATGCCCCTGGAAGCTGCAGGTGGGGAAAATCAGGTGAAACCCAGCAGCGCCTCTTCTCAGAACTGGGTGCCAGAAGGCACCGCTCGCCCACCAGTGAACTGCTCAACTCTGGTAAAGCCCTCGCAGCCCTCTCAGGAGGGTTGACCCGGGGCAGTGAGAACTAGAGCAGGGGTGTCGAGCTCAATTTCATTGAGGGCCGCATCAGCATTGCGGTTGCCCTCAGGGGGCCGGGTGGGTATGGCCAGGATGGGCGTGGCCTACTGGGTGGGCATGGCTAGAGTGCATATGGCCTACTGGGTGGGCGTGGCCAGCTCTACATCGTTCGCATCAAGGGTGCCTATGGGGGCCTGGGCAGGAGTGGGACAGGTCTGAGGGTCTCTGGTGGAAGGAGGGTCTCTGGGCCAGGGCCAAGGCAGCGGGGGCCGTTCCCTCACTGTTACCAGGGTGGCTTTGCGGGCCACATGAAACCATTTTGTGGGCCGGATCCGGTCCCCGGGCCTTGTGTTTGACCCGTCTGAACTAGAGCTTTGCCAGCATTCCCTTGTTAAGGAAAAGGACAAGGACAGCAACGGCTCTGCCCCACCTTCAACTCACCCCCTTGTGTTGTGCACCGTCGTCCCCCCCAGCACGATCCGGACACCAGGGGTGGTGCGATTCAGGTTGTACACTGTCAGCGCCTCCTCGTAAGTTGCCCCACCAATGATGAAGACGATAATATCTTGTGGCCTGCAACGAACACGGACAGAGAGCTCGGACAAGGGCGGAAAGGGCACGCCACCCTGGCCCAAGAAACTCCTTTGGAAGAGCTGCCCCTCTGGCGGTTCCCGTTCCGGAAGCTTCTCCTGCGGCTGCACGGTGATTTCCTGCCCTCTGACCAGGCAAGGCTTAGTGGACAAAGCGATCTCTGCAGAGGCTCGCCTGTCAGCGTCTGCACAGAGCTGCTTTTGAAGGCCACTGCTTGGGAAATGCTGTTTGTCTAGGGCCGGGCTGCCGAAATGTATATGCAGTTCCAAGCAAAGCTGTATCTTGTAAATTTAATATTATGAAATGATGTAATTCAAATTTTGTCAGCCATTTTAACGACTCCGTTGTTATGGCTCCTAATGGTCCAATAATTATGGGGGGAAATTTTCCAGTTTATTCAATAACCTTGGTATTTCAGTTCTCAAAAATCAGTATTTTACAATCCACGAAAGGACTCCACAATCCTTCCAAGCCTCCTGCCCCAAACTAAGGAGGACTCATCTCCTTAGCCTGCGCTTCCTCCATTCAGGCTTTCCTCCTGCAAGACAGGCAGGGAGGAGAGAGGGGGGTTGTAGCCCCTCACATCGAGAAATGCCACGTTTCTAGCAACAGCATCTCAATTAAAGGACCATTAACATTTCATACATTAAAAGAACCTCAACGATCATTGCAAACACTGAATTCGTTACCTGCCCCATCAGATTTAGTCCTCCAGAGGGTCTAAATCAGCCATGTACGAGCAGAAGCATTTCCCCTCTTCCCCAAGCACCCGAGTCCTGTTACCTGTCACGTAGGCTGCTAGGGCCCAGATACGGATACTGGTTGTCTTTCAGTTTACCCTTGATGAGCTGATCCAGAGTCTCGTGCAACAAAGGTTGGTGCTGCGTGTACACATTCTCAACCCCCTAATCAGGAGACATTTAGAAAGACAAGAGAGAATTCAGCCCCCATCTCAGGTGCTGATGAAACTCACCGCATTTTTGCATTTTTCATATACAAACGTAATCCTTCTTCACTGCGTATTTATTGCACCGGCATCCGTTTCACTTGGCTCTTTCGTAAACCACAGAGTTTACGTAACTATAGAGTTAAGAACGCAACTATAACACGGATCTAGCTAAGAATAACAGAAACAAAAATACCTTCAGCCCTTTGAGGAACTGTTTGGTAATGGCCACTGCATCCTTTGGGCTGAAGAGGTCACTTGACTGAACCCGTTTCCCTCCGTATTCGGTAATGGCAGGCACCAGCTATTCAAGAAAGGGGTGGGGGGGGAATCACTGTTAAGATTTCTGTAAAGGCTGGAATACGGCCCTCCGGCTGGACATTCTGCCCGCCCACCTGCAGGTTTCCACAGAGATTTCAAGAAGCTACTGACTTTAGCCAAACCCAGAACCACCATATCCAGAAAGCGGAACAAGACCAGCCGGAAAGGTGAGCTTCCTCCCTTAGGCCGTTTACCTTGCGAAGCCTCTCGGAAACACCCCGGTTCTTGAGATCCAGCATGAGGCCTGGAAGGCTGTTGCTGCTGTGTCGCTCGTAACGGAGGGCGTAGAGCATCACCAGCCGCACGGCATCCAGCTCCGTCACTCTGGGGTTCTGCAGGAGGCGTCGAATGCTCTACCGACAGGGAAGAGGGCTGCTCTCAAGACTGCCCAGAGCAGGGAGGCCGTGTCTCAAGAAGATGCACCGTAATTTTTCCTATTCCTCAGAAATTTCCAGTGAATATGTAACGATGTGATTCAATCTCCCAATAAAATTTAGAAAGACTACAATTAACAAAATAGAATTCTAAGGAGAAATATATGTTATATGAATTACTTCTATAGTTATATCTGGTGAGTTAAGATATTTAGGAGTAGAGATACAAATATATTTATTTATTTATTTATTTATTTATTTATTTATTTATTTATTTATTTATTTATTTAAATCCCATTTATATCCCGCCCTTCTCCGAAGACTCAGGGCGGCTTACAATTTAAGCACAAACCAATGAGCTTAGCAATAGCCTTCATTCTATGTATATGCCTGCTTATTAGGGCTTTCGCCCCTCCCCAAAAGCGGCATTATTACAAAGTCAGCTTATTGCCCCCAACAATCTGGGGGCACTGAAATTTTTAAAAAAGAAATGATGAAATTAAATACCCTGCCTGACCACCTATTTGTGCGGTGCTGGCAATGGCACTATTTTCAGGCAATAACAACTTCTGTTCTTAGAACCATCCCCCAAAGCAGCGGCTACTGCAGCTGCGATATAAAACTCAATATAAACGGCACCAGCCCTTCCGCTATGAAGGGCACCAGCCAGCCAGTGGCAGCCTTCCACGTCTCAAAGGGAAGGGAGGGAAAGCTGAGGATCCGGGCCACGGTGCACACGGCTGCAGCAGGGCCGGGAGATCCAGAGTCCTCCAATCCTTCCACTTGCTGAGCCTTGACCGCTTGCCCGGGAGGGAGGGTCTGGTGAAGGCGATTCAGGCAGAGGAGAAAGAACACCGCCAGCATACTTCTCCCTCATCCCTGAAGGGCCACGGTGGCAGCCGGGCAGACTGCCCAAAGGCTGAGGGAGGAAAACCCGAGGGGAGCCCCAGCAAGCTCCCCTGCTTTTCTTCAACCGTGGGGCTCCTCATTGCTTGCCCGTCGCACTCATCCCTCACAGCTCCTCCGAAAGGGGGGCACCGTTGCTGGTGGGCAACCCAGCCCTGCGGCCAAGGCATCAGAGGCCAAGGCCAGGAGATTGTTCCTGTGAAGCAGCAAGAGGAGAGACTTTCCGCCTCCTCCACAGCCAGATGCCCTCCTTTCAAAGCAGCCCCTCCCTGCCTCCCTCCGATGTCCTAGGGCGGCAGAACTTAAGAGAGGACTGCTTTCCTAATGGCTTCCAGATGATCTCTGGGCCTTCCTCAACTCAAAGGGACACAATTCCTTTCCCTCACCCAGTTGACAGAAGGCTAAGAACGGAAGCGGTCCTAGAGACACCCAGTGAAAAGGAAGCCCAGAGGGGACGCTTTGCAGAGAGGGAGGGCAAAGATGTACGCAGACAGGGCGGACACTCTAAAGAGGCAGGGACTGAGTGATCGTCTCTCACCCCGTTCAGGTTTGTTCACTGAGCTGTTATTAGCTGGGTGGGTCGTTAAAATGATGGTTATCAGCATGCACATCACATCCTAAGACAGAAGTTAAACAGCCTGAGGGCTTAACCATAACTAC
This sequence comes from Vipera ursinii, assembly GCF_947247035.1. Classification (NCBI taxonomy): domain Eukaryota; kingdom Metazoa; phylum Chordata; class Lepidosauria; order Squamata; family Viperidae; genus Vipera; species Vipera ursinii. The sequence continues at coordinate 75,463 of NC_139528.1, forward strand.
AAAATAGCCCATTCGTGGCTAACGCATATTGACTTATCACAAGGCAGCACACCGACTTCCCTTAGAGCGCACCACGGGAGCGTCAAGCCTAAGGCAGCTGCCCCAACACGCACAACCCTAACCCTGACCCTTTAGCGTGCAGGAGCAGGGCCCCGGAGGTACCTGCAGAGCCCTGGAGTGGTCATTCTGACAGGACAGTTCCTGCTCGGCCTCGGACACCTCCAGCAGGTTCCTCTCGCTCACCAGCCTGGACAGCTCCCCCACCACCGTCACGTGCTTGGAGACAGTGCCAGACATCTTCTTGAACTGGGGATAGTTCTCCACAAAGGCCTGGAAGGGGAAGGGAGAGCTTTGGGGAAGGCTCCTGGCTGACCAGGCAAAGGTCTCTTCCAAGCCAACCATCATGGGAAAGCAGGCTCCCCCCACCCCGCCTCAACTCTCAGGTGCGAGCAGCTGCCCACCCTCCTGGGTCCACAGCTGAGCCAGCAGGGCTAGACGGTGCTTAACCTTCATGTCTGCAATCGATTCTAGCTTCTGCTGCTCTTTGGGCTTCTTCCTCTGGAAATCCTCCATCAGGTTCTTGATGTTGCTGCCAATTTCCGCAAAGTTCAGGTACATGTTCTGAGGAGAGGCGAAGGGACCCATTTGAAGAGGGGGAGGGAGACCCCAGAGGCCCAACCCCTCGCAAGTTGGGAAAGGTGCAGAGTGCCCCGTGCAGGGAGAGCCCAACCCATCTCCCACCCCAGCTAAAACGGAAGAGTGTTCCGATCGGTCAGCTGGCCACTCGGTCCTGAATAAAAAGGAGCCCAGGCAGCGAGGCAGAGCATTCGAAAATGTGGAACCGCTAAAAGCGCTTTCCCTGCGGCCGCACGCGCTGCAATTGTATGATGAGGGACCTGAGATTTGGCCAAACTTGGCTGATTGTACACATCGCACTTAGCCATGGTTTGTTAAATCACTGGCTGGATTCAGGCTCCGAACAACCATATCTTAAGGGTGATGCATGAATCCAGCTATTGGATGAGTAGTCTAGGGTCCAACTCACGGCTCTGGCAGAGCCAATAATCCAACTTTTAATCCAAAGCCTCAGCTGGTGGCAGGGGAAACAGAACTCAGTGGCGGAACTGGAATCCAAAATCTGAAATGCAGATTTGCAGCCCAACTTCTTACACTGGCATAAAACTCATCATTCTCAGCAGACAAGACCACCTCCCGTAGGTCTTTGCTGATGCCCGGGACCCGCGAGAGATCAATGCGATTGTTGTTAATTCCCAGCAGTTCGTGAACCATGGCTTGGTACGTCCACTAGACAGAGAGGGAGAAAAGCGGGGAGACGGCACAGTCATTTCTCCCGAGGTGCTGTTTGAGGAAGAAGCACACACCCACACCCCACTGCCCCTGAAGACTCCAACCGTGGTGGCACAGCCGGCCCTTCGAAGCCTCTGCAGCTCTGGAGGCGGCCACTCACCTGGTTCAGAAGCGGGGTGATGGCGTCGTCCGAGCGGTCCAGGAGCAGCAGCAGCGGAGGGACCTCGGTGCGACGGAAGTCAAAGAGCTCATACTCTTTCGTGATCACTTGCTGTTTGGGGCAAAAGGTGTCCCTCCGTTAAAGGGGGCATCCGCCCAGAAGGTCAGCGCTCCAAGAGCCCAGAGATAAGCGGTCTGAATGCCAAAGGCTTTGGGGGGGGCGTCCTAAATAGGGAGAACATAAAGCCACACCTTGACGCCTTCAGCCAGCCTCTTAGCCAGGTCAGAGGAGAGCTGGTAACGAATCATGGGGCACTTCTTCAGGGAAAGGAGCAAGGCGGTGAGGCCCTGAGCAGTCCTGGACAAATGGGCTGGGTCCCAGTTGCGGCCCTGGAAACACAAAATGGCCAAGAGTTGCAAAACAGCTGCCCAGGCTCGGCCCCAAGCAAGTATTGGGGGAGATTCTGAGGAGCTCTGGCTCTTTAAGAGCAGGCTAATGGGGGGGGGGAGGGAGGGGCAGGGACCGCACTGTAGGCATTTCCCCCCTCCCAAGCTGAAACACCAGTTTGGAAGGTTCTCCTTTCCAAAAGAAAATTCCCTTTGGCTGAACTTCAGATATTAGGTTGTCACTCTGCTCTTGGATTTAAGCTTCAGGTAAAGACGCCGTCAATGCAAGCTTTGACTTTCAGAAAAAAAAACTTTCTCAATGTCCCTGTCACATCACTGCAGTATATACAAAAAGAGCATTTAGGATGCAGGATGGGAAGAAACCACCTAAGATTGGTAACACTGTTTTCATTTTTGTTTATTGAAGAGCAAAACTGCTACTGTAAAGATCATATTGTTACCTAAGTAGAACTGCTTCATCTTCCCGCTGAAGAAATCCATTGCTCGTGCCTTAAAATCTCTCAGAGCGTCTAAGAGCCACGGAAGCTAAAACTGGCAGAAAGCCACCTGAAGTCTCTAGGAAGTGCAATTTTCAGCAAGCTCTCGTTATCTTTCTGCCCAGTCAGCCCAAAGACTCAGAGATGGAGTCCTGAACGGTGGTGGCACTAGAAGTTCTCTCCCCCACATTCCTGGACCGCCTTACCTGACAGCAGACAGGGAGGTTGAGAGAAAACACGTGTGGATTCACGGCGATGTAATCTCCATAGAATTCCTACCAAAAGAAAAGCAGAAAGGATCCACCTCCGTGCTAGCAACAAACCGATTATGACTCGGTCAAGTCCCTGCAAGCAGAAAGCGGTAGGCCTGGCCTTCTGCACAACCAGCAATTTTGTTAAAAAGCCTTTGTCCGATTGTGGGCTTGGTTCTCTGCTTCTAAAATACCTCCTCGACTCCCAAAAGCGAGTGTGGGGTCTGGGCAGCACATACCTGCACTTCAGCCACTACTTCCTGCTCGTCAGCTTCTGCCAAAGACTTGACATCACTCTTACTGATCACGTTGCTGAAATCTGTAATGATAGCTTGATAAGCAGCCAGCAAAGAAGAACTCGTTGCAGTGCAAAAAGGACAAAGAGAGGGATGAGTGCAGGCAAAAAGCAGGGACTGTTTCCTAGCCCTTCTTGGCAAAAACAGACCACCTGACTTGGAGACCTCAGACACAACGCATCAGCAAACTATCTTTTAACCAACCACTGCAATTCAAAATCAGACCATATATATTGTCATTTGGGTATCCCTTTTCTAGTCTTTTTATAGGGAGTTTACTTTTTATAGAGATTTTTCTGGTTTTTTAATACAGATTTTAAACCAACCTATCAATAGACTCTGGGCATAAGCATAACCAAAGTAATAAAAATACAACAGAACTACCTATTCCAAAGGCTCCCTGGGTGAATACTGGAAGTTTTATGACCATTTAGACCAAAAGCCCCTGGCTGGGTCAACGTAGCCACTTAAGCAGAAAGTGACTCCCAGAGGCCAAACTTTGTGCCCTTGTTGCACGCTCAGGTTGGGAACTTGGAGTGTATCATTTATCCATGTAGCCACACTCCTTTCTCGCATACAGAAAATTTAATCTGGGCTATCAAAACCCAACTGAAGTTCAAATTAAGAAAAAAATATCAAGACTATCCAGCATCTGAAGGCAGGACAAGAAGCAATGGATGGAAACTAACCAAAGAGAGAATGCTGCCCAGTGAAAACAGAATAACAAGACTCCAGGAGAAGCAGCCCCAGGGACACGCGCACACAAACCCCCAGTCCTGCCAGAAGTTGTACGCTAGAGAACAAAATACAGGAAGGAAATGCTGACAAAGGGCTGATGTACTCACAAATAAAATAAGAGATGTATTTCGGTCTCCGCAACTCCTGGATAAGATACCCAACATTTTCCTAGGGTAGAAACAAATCCAAAAAGAAAAAAGTGAAAAGATCAGCAAACTGGTTAAGTAGAAAGTATAACTGATTTTATTCAGGAAAAATCTACCCAGAGGACCACATACCCCCTCTGGGCGTGCAACGTATCTGACTGTACCACAGATGGATGCTGCTCTGGCACCCTGGCAGAAGGAGGCCCGCCCCCCCGGCTGCATTTTGGGGAGCAGAGTCACGTTGAATGGCAGATGCCCCCAAGGCCAGAGCCACAGGACCGGGGGGGGGAGGGCAGAAGCCCCCCAGCAACAGGGCTTTCAGAGCGGGGAGCGCGGAAGGGCTCACCTTGGTGGGTCGGAGGAAGCAGATGGCTTTCAGGTGCTTCATGTTCTCCCGGCTGGCCGAATCGATGCGTTCAAAGAGGTAGACCTCCTTCTGCAGAATCTCCGACTGCGTGTACACCATGCTCACGATGCTGGTCTAAGACAAGCGAGTCGGGGAAGGGCTCGAGCCGTGGAACTCCAGCGCCGCTCAGCTCGGCGGGGAGGCTTTGGGGCGCTACGAAACGCCCCCCCCCCCGCGCTCCTCCCCCCCCCGCGGCTCACCGTCTCTCTGTCCATCAGCAGGACCTTCATGCCGGCCCCGCTGTCGCCGATCATCCGGGAGATGTACTGCTTCACCGCCAGCACCACGTTCATCCTGCCGGCCCCGCTCAGGCCCCGCCGGGCCGCTCGGCTGTCCTCGCGCGGTGAAGAGCCCGACCCGTACTCCCGCCCTGCCTGCCACCGGCCTGGGAGCGGCAGTCCCGCCCTGCTTTAAGGGCTCAAACTACAGCCCCCACCAGCCTCCTCGCCAGACCGGAGCGCGCCTGCGCTGGCTTAAGCCCGCCGCACTGCTTCGGCTTCTCGCCCGGGAGGAGCCGCGCCCCGCTGAACTCCCGGCGCCTGCAGCCAGAGGGCGCCGTGAGGCCGCAGCAGCCCCGCTTCCCCCTCCCTCCTGGAAGGAAGCCCCACTCCCGGCGGAGCACCCCCACCTCACCCCCCCAACTAACTTCTGGGAACCTCACAGAAGACCACGGCCAGGTTTTTGCACGTCTTGGGCTACAATTCCCATCTTCTTCAGCCAAGACTGGCGAAAGTGTCGCTTTTGGTGAGATGGGCAGCGTGCCAGTTTGACAAATAAATAATAAATACAACTTGCTGCCACAGATGTTCGTATTGGCTGAGAAGAAATGCTGCTCCTTGCTTCCCCGTGAAGGCATTTGGGGAGAGGGAGGGGAGTGGGGGGTGTACGTGTGTGGCATCCAAGAGGTGTAGGGGACAAGTAACCGGTCAGACCCTTGCCAGTCCTTCTGGCTCAGTCACAACAAAGGGCAAACAACTCTTTTCCTATTGATCTGTGCAAATGACTGATAAACCCCCTTCTCCAGCTGTCTTTTGCACAAACATTGCATCAGAAACAAAAAACCCAAGCATTTAATTTTTAATTTTAAAAAGCCAAGAAAACAAAATTTGGGCCCCTCTCGTGGGCAACAGCCTTGCACAGGCTCTCCTGTCTTTGCTGGACTTTTCTGTGTCCACAGAGATGACAAATGGTCTTTTTGTCCAGGACATAAACAATGGCTGGGAAAGACAAAGGCAACAATTCACTCTCTGGGTCGGCTGAGGTGGCCATGTGACCAGTCCCTCTTAGCTCTCTACTTTGACTGGAGACAGGTTTATGCCTCTTCATTTTTGTGACTTAGGAACAGGAGGATTAATTTTGAGATGGGATTTACTGGACAATACCAGGGCTATCGTGGAAGCTGTGACCAGAGGGACAGAGCCTACAGGGGCGTAAAAACAATCGACCAACGTATGCCCAGTCTCTTCCCGTCACCATTAGAGCGACACCGTGAGGCCTCCGAGAAGACAGAAGTGGAGAGCCAGTTTGGTCCAGGCAACAGGCTAGAAACCAGGAAAGTCTGACTTCTAGTCCCCTCTGAGGCATGAAAGCTGCCTGGGTGACTCTCTTATCCCAACTCACCTCACAGGGTGGTTGTGGGGGAAACGGGAGAAGGAGCGTTAGGTATGTTTGCCTCAAGATATGTGTAAAAAATAATAAAGGTGGGATTAAAACAAATGGGTATTTGAAGAAAAGTTTGATTTTACCTTCTTCCTTATGCCTGAGAAGAAAATTGAAACCAGGTTGGATCCTTCAATTACTGTGTCATGCAGGCACAGAAAATAAAGAGGCAGAAAAATATTTCCAGAGAAGAGTGATTTCATTTCCTCTAAAATAAAACCTCTCCTCTAAAAAATTACTGAAATAAAAAGCAAATAAAAATGACTATATATTTTAAAGCACTCATTGCAGGCATACAGCTCTATGTTACCTACACAGGACAATCATTTTTCTAGTGTTTCGCATGACTCTACTTGACCTGCTGGCCACAATGGCCCACGCCACTGGGCAAGCCTTTGGAAATAACATCATCAAAAAAGATCTGGTTACTCTGAGCTCCCTGTGTAGGCTTTTTAATCCAGGGGCTGAGAAACATACCGTAAGTGTTAATTTTTGTCTTCAAGGAGACCCATCCTCCCAGCCTGCTTGGACTGTCAGCACTACGGACAGCCCACGATCCGGAGAATGCCAAGCACTTCGGTCCCATTGGACATGCCGTCCCTCTCCTTACAGGGGTCTTGAGTGCCAAAGGGTTCTGCCCACTGGTGTGTTGTTGTTTCTAAGAAACTGTTGGCAGGGACAAATATTTTATCATTTCATAGCAGCAGCGATTTCCAAGGGTGAAGATTAGCCTTTCAAGCTGAATGGGAAAATAAGCACTGAGGTTCTGAGACCAAGATTTATTTCTTCTTGAGAAGAGCCGTGCGAAACAGCAAAGAATCATCTGCTCGGGAACTTTTTCTGGAGGTTCACCCAAGTTGAGGCCTTGGTGTTTTCAGGAAATGAAGTAAGCATTTTAATTATTTTTCTGAATGCTTGAGGAAGAATTTGACTGTGAATATGAATATATTTGTAATGTACATTTCCACTATTTTGAAGCAATGTAATATTAGTCATGGAATACGACTACAAATATTGTGTAGTATATCTTTTTGACAAGTTGGCCAGATGTCCTTCTTAGTTACAAGGCCTGTGCACTCATTCATGCAGGAAAAGGTACCTGTTGGAAGTTCTGTTAAAGGCTACAGTGGAGCTATTTTCAATCCTCCTAGGTAGCAGTAAGATTTAGGCTCCTTTTCAGTTCCAGAAGAGAGGCCATTTATAGTCCAATTATTAAAAGAACAAGAGTGAATAGCACTTTGGGTTTGTTGTGATGGTGGTTTTGGGCTGGCTAGAATTAAAAGCAAATTCAAATTCCTGGACTATGGGGTGGTCTGTAAAATAGTTCATTGTGCATTATTACTTCACAGGATAGTATCTTTATATCTGGACATTATTCTAGGCCAAATGACATCCTAATGCCCTGTTCCCAACACATATCTTTATTTAATAAAAGTTCAAACTGCAATAAGTTTATAAAGGGCAGGTATCCTCATCCGTACAGGACTATCTTATCTGAAAGCTCACTTTAGCCACTTGCTCGGCAGTAACGTGGCACTTAACAAAATTTATGCAGTCTGGTTACTGGATTTGCATTTTGCATCGCTGTGTGCCAGCTAGCTTTTTTGCGTTAAAAGAGAGGTAACAAAGAGGAAGGAATCGGGGTCCTCGGTGCTCTCCGAGCTGGATTGTTTTCGTCGCAGACGTTTCATTACCCAAACTAGGTAATCTCACCGGTGCTAGCCAGTTGCGTTGCGCTGCATCCAAGGCTTCTGGAAAAGCAGCCGCATAAAGTCCGCACGAACTAAATTCCAGGGTTCGCTACCAGGGAACCGGCTGGCAGATCAAGCGATTCGGTACGCATCCCTGGGAAGAGGTTCTGCCGACGAGGTTATCTTTGGTAAAGCTGGACGAGTCTAAAGTGGAGAAAGGCGCCCGGGAGGAATTCACTCGCTCGGCAGGCGGGCTGCAGCCTCCCCGCCAGCCCCTTCCCCTCTCCCGGCTCGCTCTAGCCCCCGCCTTGGGCGCCCGCGGAGAGCCAGGGGAAGAGGGCGGCAGGCGAAGCGAAGAACCCGCCCCCCTCCACGGCCGGGCGCGCGAGGCCCCGCCCCGGAACAGCCGGGAAACGCCTCCGGGCGGAAAAGGGGATCCGGCGCACCGGAGTTCCGGGGCGAGAGAGCCGGGGACGCTCCAGGGAGGCGCGCGCGAGGAGAGCGGGCGGAAAAGGGGCGCCGCCGCCCTCCTCCTCCTCCCCCCCGCTCCTTCCGGTCGGTGTCCGGGAGGCCATCCGGCCGAGGTCCCGCCTCCCGGTCTGGGCCCTCCTCGGAGCCGGGATGGCGGCGGCCCAGGACGAGCGGGGTAAGTGGCGGGGAGCAGGTCGCCCTCCCGAGGCCCATCGGCCCCACCCACCCCCGGCCCGCCCAGGCGCCGCTTCTCTGCCCGCTGCTTGGCCGCAGCTCCGGGCTGCTGCTCGCCTGGCGCCTCCCCCCCCCCCGGGCGCCCCTCTCCTCGGGCGGGGAAGGCTCCGGCTAAGCTCCCGGGCGGGGCTGGCCTCCCTGGAGGACCGGCTGCCGCCGCCTCCTCCTCCGCACTTTCGCTTCGGGCCAGCCGGGAAGTCCCCGCGGGAGGGCCGGGGCCGCTTTTCCGCCGAGGGGGGAGGCTGCGTGGGGGCCGCTCCGCGACGGTCGGCGGCTGATGACTCCGACCGGCCTCCCTCGGTGGGCTGGGAAAGGGCGGCCCGAAGGATGGCCAAGCGGGCACCTCTCCGGGCTCCTCCCCGGGTCAAGTAGGGCCGCTTCCAGGGCCCCGGACAGAGTCGGAAGCCGCCCGGCCCCCAAGATTTGCCTGGCGGTTGAGGAGAACGGGCCTCCCTCCAGGAGCCTGGCTGGATTTGAGGCTTTGCCTTCGGGGTGCCCGGCGCAACTTCCTTCCTTCCTCTGTGGCCCTTTGCCTCTGGAGGAAACGGGAACCCCCGCCCACCCCCACGGTCCTCCAAGCCCCGGTTCCTTCCTTCCTTTCCTTCCATCCCTGCTGGGCCTCGGAGCTGCTTGCAAGCTGGAAAGAAATCCTTTGGGGTGGTTCGTCTGGGGGCCAGTCCTTGGCCGGCACCCCTTCGCTGCCAAAGGGGCAGGGCCGTCTTCTGCGCTGCTGCTCCAGCAGCCGCCTGCCTAGAGAAGGCGATTTCCAGCAGGTGCTTTTTCTTCCGAAGAGTTTTGTGGCCCCTCCTCTGGGAAACTTGTTGGGAGCGCTCGGCCGGCTGCTTTCTGTAGATGATGCAGCCTCCTAATAACCTCCAGCGAGCGGATCCTTTGGATCCTTTTCCAGAAGTGAGCATTTTATCCAAGTGAACGGCCTTCCTCGGAGAAGCAGGTGCTCTTAGAGATGAGTGCCCTGTGCCTTGCAGTGACTGTCCTGTGGAACAGGGCGGTTTTAGCGACAGTTCGGTCCTTGGACCTCTTGTTATTCCTTTTCACTGTGAGGCATGTAAACGCCGATTCCTAGAAGACGAGTCCTTCAAACGCTGCTGCTGTTACTGGAAGTGGAAAAGTCTCTTTCCTTTTGCCTTCAAAGGAGGGAGGGAGGGAGGGAGGGAAATGAAGCCCTGGATGTGCCCAGTTCCTGTCTAGGCAGTTGGCCTCTTTCTCTCATCTGCCTCCGTCTTCCTGGGAACAAAGTACGAGTCTTCTGGGCAAGGAGTTGTGTTCTTAGCTCCTGCAGTCTCTGACAACGAGGGATGTGATTAACTTCGTGTGATGAAATTGCCGGGCTCGGCTAGTAAGATTTCTGTGCCTTTGGCAGGTGAGCGCCTGCCTGCCAGTCAAGCCCTGTTCCTCTGCGCAGAACACGCCCATCCCAACAAAGCCTGCTTAGGAAAGACCTGGTTGTGGGAGCGGTGTCTAAGAGAGTCAAATCTTTACTCGGGGCATGTTCTTCAGCTGAGCAGTATATCTAAGGAGCCTTTCTGAAAGAAAAAGACCATGCCAGGGACTTCCTTACAGTGAGTCATATTGTTGATCTAGCCAGCTCAGCCTGGCTTTGGCACTTAACAGCGGTGGTGGCTGACTCTCGAGGATTGGAGCAGTGCAGTCTTTCCCACCCAGACCCACGGTGGAAACAGGATCAGGCTGTTCTGCATTCTGTGCTCTGCTGCTGAATGATGGCAGCCATTCATTCTCCTACGGACTCGAGCAGCTTCCTTGCACCAAGGCATACCGGCTCCGACCTCTGCTAACCCAGGTCCATTTGCTCTGTTAACTCTGCCTGCAGTGCTGAAAACTCAGATCCTTGGGCCCATTGTAGGGCCCTTCCAGCTGTCTGATGAATCCACAGGTAGGTGGGACAGGGCAAAGCCAGAACTGTGATGAGTCCTCTGTCCTTAAGTTAACCTCCCCACAAGGAATCCCTCATGGAGATCATGGATGGTCCGAGTTCCTTCCTTGTTGTATTTGCTTCATTCAGAGGGTAAAGTGTGGGTTCTGAGTCAGTACACCTTCCTCCTTCCTATTTCTGTGAGGCCAGTGATGATTTTTGCAGCAGTTGAGGTGACCTGTCAACTTTCACTTTAACCTCTGATCTTGCTTGAAGACTAGTTTCTGCCTGCCTTGTCTGTTCTGAATTACAACCCTAGATGTAATCAGCGCAGCCATCTGTTCTGAATATTTGCTTGGTCCCATTCTGATCTTGGCTGACAGCAGTCTTCTAATCGGACCCATTAGTATATTATTGATCCAGCCTCTGAAATAAGCTGCTAAGAACCCAAGAAAGCCTCAGTCAGGTGGACGGATGGTGATGTAGTACTACAGAGAAACTGCTCCTCTACCTTAAACGGTTTAAAGGCTGAAAACATTCGCTACTTAATCTTACCATTCAAAACAGAATAAATGTTGAAGTGGGAGGCATCTCTATGACTTTGACTGTGGAGGATAAGAATTTGGTAGGGCTTCTTTGGAATCTCAAGAATTGCAGCCATTTGTGTGCTGACTCCTCCAGCTCGTAGAACAGAAATTTCTACAAGCAGTGAGAACTTTCATACAAGTTTTGTAAAATAACAGTACTGTACAAAGTTAGGAATTACTGTTCAAAATTCCTAGGAGCAGTCAATGAAGGTTGTGTAAGTATCTGGAGTTTTTAAAACATCTATTAATGCTGAAGCAGTTGTGGAAATAACTTCAGGTTTAGTGTTTATTCTGTGGAAGAAGAATGTCTGGTACAGATGGCCACTTAAGCTGAACGGCAGATTTTTGTGTACCATTTGCCAGATGCAAATGGAAGAAGTCTGTGGATCCAGCTGGGTAATAGTTCTTATCTTGGAATCCCTCTGGTCTGGCAAAATCCCTGGGCCCAGCTGCCCCTCCAGGGAAGGAGGTCCAGGTTCCCTGCTTCCACAGAAGGACCTTTGCTACCAGGGGTCCTGAGAGCCAAGCCCCGTGTGGCATCCAGCATTTTCCCCTACAGCATGCAATCCAGTGCATCCAGGAAGCACCTCAAGCAGGACAGGGGACAGCAGCACCCTTCTGTCCCATTCTCCAGCAAAACTGGTGAGAGGCCTCCTGTTTCTAAGACAGGAGCGTTGAGGCCTAGTTTGCTCCATCTTTTCCCAGGCTTTCCCAAGAGGGTGCCCTCACCCTAGTAAAACACCCTCTCTGACGAAATGCGGGGAGAGTTTTAGAGTGGGCTTTCCGGGAAGCACTTCCTATTGGCTGAATGGATGTCAAGAATTGGAATGGAATAGGAAGAATAGAGTAGGAATTAGAATTAGAATACTTTATTGGCCAAGTGTGATTGGGCACACAAGGAATTTGTCTCCGGTGCACATATGAACAGCAAGTGATAAATCATGATCATAATCATAAAAATACAATTGGATATATTTCTTTTAGTTAGGAAGGTTGTCAAGCATTTTTAGTTATTGTGAGATGGGAGATAGATATTCATTAACTAAGGTATTAATGAAGGATTTACTTTTTGTTTTAATATGTATGCTAATTTGGCTTACGTTAAACAGCCAAGAATCTGGCTGATAAATATGCATATCCATTTAAAGATTTGTTACATACTTTTACTAGTGCCTTAAGTGCATTGGGTTGCATTAATGATGTTCTCTTTCATAGGTACTGTTCCAAGTATCTGCATTTTTAGTTGGTCATCTAGTTTTAATTTTATTTTTATCCATGCTGCTCACTATCTTCCCTACAAATTATAGTTGCCAATAACTGAATGCATATAACAAGAGGAATACTCATTTTTATGTACAAATCGGTATGGAAGAGTTAATGGCCTGAAGATGGGAATTTAGGCAACAGGTTGTTTAGGATGTTGACACACATATTAAACCAAAATGATTTGCAACCTGACTATGAATGGTTGTCCTTAGCCTCTCCTGGCCCAACTACTTTAACATTGGCTAGATCTGAGCTATAGTAGATATGAAATGGTTTGGCCCATCTTGATGGTACAACTTTGTGCATCATCTTTCCTTTCTCAAGCAACATTCTTTCAAAGCTATGGCCCGTGCAGGTTTGTCTGTGTGTATGTGAAGAAGCCATGAACTTGATGTAACTTGCTTTGGGGAATACAAGCTTCAGTTGTTAGGGAATTCTTCCTCACCTTTTTAACAGTGGAAGTGAATTTCTCTAGACTTCTCTATGAAAGAGCCTCTTCTACATTTGATGCACAGGAATTTGGGATAAGATACAACCTCTCCAGTCATTTTTCCTGCAGAAAAGTAAGAGGAAAAAACAGTACTTAGTTTTCAGCCTGTTAAGAATCTTCAAAGCTCAGAAATAGCTATTGTTAAAGAGCGAGCCTCGCAGTTAGGTCCTCAGGAAGTTAATAGCCATCTTAAACGCTTAAAAACATATTTGACTGTTAAGGATCTCCTGGTTTATAAAACTGTATCCTGTTTGGCTATTGGATTATGCATGCATTGGAATTAAAATGCTACATGACTGGGAACATTTTTTGTGGCTGAAGGTTGGATAGCAATGGGATTACAATGAAAGTGAATGTATTGGGAGGGCTGTACAGTGCATTGCTAAATTATTTGCAAGGGATCAATTAAATCTGCAATTCACTGCTGGGGGATGGATTTAAAAATAGAGGCCAATTCATGGCAAGGGGCTGTAAATGGAAACACTCTTTCTCTCCCCCCCCCAACACATTTGAAGCAGGCTCTATCTGATGTACTGGGATAAGGAGAGGGGGAAGGCAAAACGATTTGTGGACTTAACCAAGAAATGTATTTCTGAGTAGCGTTCAAGACCAGATTTCATTTGTGCCTGTCTGCTCCCTAGGATGCTAAGCTCTCCTTAGCCTTTGCTAGATCTCATATCCTCCTCCTCCGATCAAACATAAGTAAATCTATTCAGTAACTGGAATTGAAAACTAGAGTAAATGGAAAACATTTGGCAGTACTTTCCATTTTATGTTGTGCCTGCTTTTTGGCATGAAAGGTGAGGCGAAATATTCACAATTTATACACAATTTTGGCCAAGTTGAAGAAAACCTGACAAACGTATATCATCCCCCCTTATGATGCAGAGGTTAAGTTATGAAGTTGGACCCAATGGGGTGTGGACTTCTCCACCCTACATGGAGTCATAATAACGTGATCCACAAATCTTTTAATAGTATACTGATTTATATAGTCACAGGTAGGTTGGAACATGCAGCTGGAATTCCATGAGCAAACATTCCTGCACCCATTACAAATTTTTTATTATATAGGTGGCCTTTAGTCACTCACTTTTTTTAAAAAAAAATGTATATAATAATGATTTGGCATGGCTTCTGTGTTTAAAATTACAGTTGCTGGTGAGAAATGACGTGTACCCCATTCTTATTACAAAGAATAACAGTCCTTTTTTTCCTCCTCTGTTGTGCGGTATCCCAAAGTACAGAATTTAACCTCTGCTGTTCGTATGAAAGGTTCCAGCGCTGCTTCTTTAGAATAGGCTAGGCCGATTTCCCATGTGTCTTCAGGCACGTTTCTCCTTACGTCTGCTTGGGTGCGCCTGTTCTGAGCTGGCAAGAACCTTTCCCTGCTACACACCTCTGCAAAAGAGTGAACTCCTTGGAGCCTTTGAATCACTTAACAGAGCTGAGAATATCTGGTCCAGTTGCCCAAGTCCTGCAGGGCCTCACAAGTCCTCCTGGAGTCCTAAGGGAAGGTGTAACGTCAGGTGAATAACTTGCTCTGGAGCTTTATACAGGCTCTGACTAGCACAGAAAGGCTACCGGATGCTTTCCCAGCCATGCTGATAGAAATTGCACCTTTGGTCCTCCAGCCTGCCAGTTACACACGGTTTCCCTGCTTCAGGATTTTTGCTGTTAAAAAGGGGCACAGGAAAGCTTCGTTTTGTGCCTGGCTGCCCGAGAGGCCCAATGTAATTGGTCTTTGTGCAGTGTTTGGCATCGCCTCTCTCTCTGCAGCACCTGAAAGACCTATCCAGAGGAGGTTATTTATAGCGAGGATGATATATGTTACATGTTAATTAGCCCTTGATTGGGTTCCTGGGCGTGGATGTGCAAATGCTCGACCCTTGCAGTGCTGGTGACAAGGCTGTTAATATATGGAAGAGTTTGCTTATTTTTGCAGTTTGGGAAGCTCCGCCTACTTCAAGGAGTTCTTTGGAAGAACCTATGGCAAAGGGGCTAGTCTGGTTTTGCCATTTCTCTTATTCGAGTTCAGCTTTGGCAGATAATGGAGAAAAATAAACACCCAGCTTAATTACATCCTTACCAGTCCTTTCTGAGGGGAGATAGCTGAGGTTAAAGTTCAGGAAAAGTCTCAGATTAATCTTAGGGTGCTGGTTTTCCTATCAGTGATACGGAACAGGTAATGCTGACCTAATTTTCCAAGGTACCATTTTGGAACCTTTTTGTATTAGTAGTTATACTGTCCTGTGGATTGAATCCCCCTCTCATTTAGGTTTTTATTCTTACGTATTTGGGGGGGAGAGAGAAACAGCTTGTGGTAAATAAGTGAGATAATGAAATGGCTGGGAATTAGGGCAATGTGTTGCTAGTTGCTTTGGCAGAGAGGTCATTCCTTGCACCAAGATGGCCCTGCCCTGCCCGACTCCTTTGGTGGGTCTGCAGGCATATCTTGGAGGTTGCATTGTAAGACGCTGAACTTTTGAGTTCCAGACAGCCCGGGGTCAGGCTTGCACACAGTCATACGTGCTTAAAGGAAAATATTACTGGCGACTGCTTTACGTTCTCAAAATTGATGGAACTGCTGGTGGTAATTGTAACCGTACTTAAAATCAAGCTTGTAGGGGGGAGGGGAGGGGAGGAAGGAAGGAAAGAAATTACATCATCACAGGACTGATGATGCATATCATACATACATTGGGTTTCCAAGCTTGCCTGCTGCGAAGGATGGATTTAAAAACTCAGGGCTCACTTTGTATGCAGTTACTTGATATTTTGTTGCCTTTTCTTCAGAGGTAATTGGTAAATAAATACAGTCACTTCCCATGCTTATAGAGCATTCAAGCAGGTTATTGAAGAATCCCTCCTTGCTTTGGCTGGCTTTGTTTCTGATTGGAAGGTAAATTATAGCAGATCACTCTTGAATTTCCCAGGGATAGTAATACCTGGTTTTAAAGATGGGGAAATTATCTATTATAAAGAACTTCTCACTTATCTTCTCCTACTAGCCTTTTAGACTTGTCCTCTTTAAAGGTCAGCCTGATGTTTTGTCTAACCGACTTTTAAGGCAAGGTGACCCAGCTCTACTTTCCTTTTACTTCTCTATTATCCACCCTAAAAGATAGAGCTCCACGCTTCATATTAATAACAATTCCTTTTCTTCAATTGAAAAGTATTACAGGGAGTGGCACAGCTTACTCTCCTACATCCACCAAAATCTGTTGGTTTGTTCCACATAGCACTTTTATTTTACCGTTGCGTATGTTCTAGGTGGGTAGCAAAAGAGCATGACCCGTATGAAGGGGCCATCGCGCACTGTGGCACAGGGGGCATTCTTGCTATCTTAGCATCGGCATTCAGAACAACGTCCTGCTAGCAGCTTCAGATGTCATGGCTTTGTCCCCTGCTAAGTCATGGGGAATGGTGGTTTGTTCACCTCCTACAGATCAGATTAAAATATAATTATTGTGCATGTTCAAGTTAAGTTAAGTCAAGAAAAGAAACTGCCTTTTCCATGTTATCGTGTTTAGAGATCTAAAAATTTTGGCAGGTTCCTATCTCCTCTGTGCACCTACCACATATTAAAAAATATGTTAGTCATTTGAGGTGTTGTTTTTGATCCAGGGATGTAGCAAGTCAGGCATGGCAAAGGCCAGCCCAGCAGATTCTTTGCAAAGGACTCTCTACCCTCTTGTTTTCATCTCTCTGATACAGCAGAGAAGTTACTGCTGGGCCTGGCTGAAGAGCAAAGGTTGGACTTGTCAGTGAGATCTTAGGGATCCTTTAGGAATCCTTAGCCGGCCTGAGGGGGGGGGCAGATGGGAAGCACCCAAAATCAAGATTCTTAGAATTTTGTTAGGGTTTGTTCCCTGTCTTGAAGGCTGAGGGCAGATGGCAGCAATGGTTAATAAAAGCAACATTTAAAACGCCTCTAGTGGGAAATCAGTCAGCAGTCTCTAGTCCGCTTATCATTCCAACTCTCAACTTTTCAGTACTTTTCTCACTTTTGTTGTGCTCAGCAACGGACAGGAAAAAGAATTATTTCCAATTACTTTGGAACTTTTGTAAGTGGGAGTGGAATAACGTAACATTATGCTTGGGATATGTGGGTGTGTATTTGAGGCACAGCAGCAGAGAAGGCAGGAAAATGCTGATTATAGGGCTGGGGAGCGAAATACTTTCTTCTCTCAAGGATTACATTGTTGGGGGGGGGATAGATGAGATTAAGGTTTGGAAACTGGCCATTAACAAGGACTTTTCCTAACTCCCTTCCTTTTGTAATAATAATAATAATAATAATAATAATAATAATAATAATAATAATAATAATAATAATAATAATAATAATAAGAAGAAGAAGAAGAAGAAGAAGAAGAAGAAGAAGAAGTAGTTGGAAGGGACCTTGGAGGTCATTTAGTCCAACCCCCTGCTCAGGCAGGAAACCCTATACTATTTCAGGCAAACGGCTGTCCAGTCTCTTCTTAAAAACCTCCAGTGTTTTGGAGCATTCACCACTTCTGGAGGCAGGTGGTTCCCCTGGTTAATTGCTCTGACTGTCTACTACTTCTTCAGACTTCCAGGGCCAGGGTCAATCTTTCTTGGCAGTGACCTGATCAGCTGTAGGCCACTTAGAGTGCCAACTGCCCTCTGCCTAAGCAGCATGGTTTAGCAAAACAGTCTTAAAGGTTGCTATTGGGTGGTGACTGGTGAGGGGTGAAGGTCATCTTATAGCAGCATTGTTCATCTTTTTCATAGCAAAAAGAACTAATGCAAATAAATGTAGTAATTCCAGTAGAAATCTGGATTAAAAGCATGCAGAAATATTCTTAAGGTTCTTTCTGGTGTGAACATCCTCTGAAATTCCATTATAGAGAGAATGATCCTTTTTGTAAGTAAGGACAGACATTCTAGAGAGGTTTCGATCCATTTGAAATAAATATCCATTTACTTTTCTGCCACTGGCTGAAAAAACCCTCCTCTTCTAGTTTAGATTCATGTTTATTGAAATCCAATTTATATTTTATGGAAGTGTCCATTTGTTTTCATTTTAATTAGCATTCTTGGCCTTTTGAAGCTCTTGTTATTCTTGCCCAGGAGCGTTGAGAACACAAGGGTGTCTTTATTCATCACTTTCAAAATGATCTTTTACAGCACTTGTTTTGCAGTATCGAGCGTAACGTCTTGAGAACTACAGATAGCGATTTAGCATTGACTTGTTTAGTGACTGTTTAGTTACGAAAGTAATGAAAAAGTAACTTTGTACCCAGTCTTCACATTTACACCTTTCACAGGTCTGTAAAGGAAAAGAAAGCTGGAGTAAGGATAAGCATTGTTGCAGGTTCACTTAGCGACCGCTTTGCTTAAGGTTGCCTGTCGTTAAATGACAACAGCCTGTATACTGACCCTTGGCAGGCAGCTTGTGCAAAAGGCTAACGGTTGTCCGGAAGTGATAAGGGCGGTCCTTTACCTGGAGTGGAGCTGGGCCTGCTTTGGGGAGGAAAGTCAGGCAGCTCCAGCCGAAGCACTGTCAGAGTGGCTGGCGTAGGTATTTATTGACTGCATTGATATGCCGCCCACCTAACTGTGAAATAATCTGGGCATCTTACAAAAAAGATAGAAGGTAAATATAAAAACAATTAAAATTAACGAAGATTAGCTAGAAAGTGAAGACCGATGAGGGTGGAATCTACCCTGTCAGCCAGGCCCAGCGTAGACCACCCCCATCGGAGCCCTAGGCTGGCCAGGAGAGCCAGGATCCAAGTCCCATCCGCAAGGCCTTGCCTCCGAAGGCCGAGACCTTCCAACCGTCCCCTTACTGTTTCCATTTCACGCCGCCAGGCGGGGTTTGTGTCTCTGTGGATGGGATCAGGGAGACAAGGCTGTGAGGATGCAACTCCATTGGCCTCCCATTGAGTCAAACTGGCAAATCTCTCTGATGGCCTTGAAAGTCACTCTTTGTAGCAATCGGCCAAACTGCATCTTCTCTTTTTCTTCTTCTAGAATGAAAAACTGTCCTGGTTAGATGTCCCAGCGGTTCCAGTCACCTGCAAGGAATTCATGATTGCGTGACCCCGGATATGGATGTGGTCCTCTCGGATTTTGTTCGCTCAACTGGGGCAGAGCCAGGATTGGCAAGAGACTTGCTTGAAGGTAAAAACTTCAGTTTGAAGATAGTTTTCATTTTTTACTGCTACCCTCAACTCTTGCCTCAGTTATCCATTTCTGAGTTGCAAAATAATATGCTCATTTCAGAAAATCCCACACATCACCCAGCAGTTTATATGTTTATCTACATTTTGTGTTATTCCCCAGCTGACCCCAAAGCTCTCCATCTTGAGGTCTGTTATAGGATTTTATTCCATAGTTGGGGGTCTCCTATAAACCTCACATCCTGTGAAATACTGATGCTTATGAGATTCCCTGAATGGGTCTGGACAGAAAGGGGAGCGCATCTGCTTCTGGACATTTAGAGAAAGCAAAGATGAAAGGCTGAGATCGGGGAAATTTCCTTTAGATGGTGGTGATGATTCCCAAATTTTCTTACGAAGGAAAAGAGGAAGTTGGGTCGGCTTTTTAAAACCTGCTTAGACATGTTTCCTCTTCCTAGGGAAAAACTGGGACTTGAATGCTGCACTGAATGATTTTGAGCAGCTGAGGCAGGTTCATGCCGGGGTCTTGCCCCGTTCCTTCAATGATGGTCGCACTTTTAAATTTGTGGAGAAGGAGATCACCCGGAGTGCGCGGCCACAGCTGCAGCGCCAAGATGATATAATTCAAGGTAAAAGGCTCTCCTGGTGCCGAAAAATGTTGATTTATGGATAGAGGTGCGATTTGCATCCCAAGGACAGCAAGTCAGCGCCTGGAACATGGTGATTTTTTTCCTATGTTTGAGTTCCTGCTCCAGTTAAGAGGACGCAGCCTCTGCAGCCGGCTGTCACTTCCTCTTCTGTTTTCAGAGAAGCGCTTGTCCCGAGGCATTTCCCACGCCAGCTCCACCATCGTCTCATTGGCTCGCTCCCATGTCTCCAGCAATGGTGGCACCAGCAGTGGCAGCAGTGAGCACCTCTTGGAGATGCCCATCTGCACCTTCCAGCTCCCTGACCTGAATGTTTACAGTGAAGACTTCCGGACCTTCATTGAACGGGATCTCATCGAGCAGTCCATGCTGGTGGCCCTGGAGCAGGCCGGTGAGTAAGAGCCCAGTGAATGGCTGCTTTTCGGAAATGAAATGCAAAGGCTTAAAACCTTCTTAGGTTCCTCTGATGATTGGGGTTGATTACCAAGCTGGAAGAAGAGATAAAATCTGCACATCCTTAGGTATCATCTTTGTGTTGTGGCTGCTTGGGCCTGTAGTTTTTAGAGCTAAGCCCCAGTGCACTTTCATTCAAAATTCCCCATAGAATTCCCTCATATATCAAAAAGCGGCTTTGATTTTCTGTCCAGGTTTACTTAAAGCACTCCACATTCTGTGGAGGTTCAGAATTTAGAATTCAGTGTTGGCCTGGTATGCTCGCTCTGGTGCCTCTTCCTTTAATCTGTTAAGATGTGTTTTGAAGGCTGCAGAATTCTCAGAACTTAGAAGAGGAAAAATACGAGTTCTGGAAATTCCACAATCGCTCATACATTAATAGCCAGCATCACACTTTAGACTTCTTCCTGGATCTTTGCTAAAATGCTCATAATTTTGGGAATCAATGCACTTTCCCAACAAAATTTAAATTGGTTAGTGCTGCAGATTGGTTCAAGGATTAATGTAAACCCTCCCCTATTCGTGGTGAGTAGTTGCAGAAAGGTAACTTTTCCCCTGAAAATAATGACTACCTCACGAGTCGTATAATTTCAAATGTAAGAAAGCAGGGAAGACAGTCTCTCTTTACCTCCATCCCCATGTTTTTAATTTAATAAAAAATGGAAAAAATAATCACAAATCTTCTGAATCGCTTGGGGCTTCCCTTTCATCACAGTGTCTTCCGACTTACCCCCTTAAGGTGACAAGATTTAAGGTTACTTGGACTTTAAAACTGTCCTACTTGGAAAACGTGTTCAGGCAGCTTCTTGGCTGTGAGGCTTGGGAGATCTTGCAAACAGGAATGCCTTTCTGTTGCTGTCAGACATAATCTGCTGTTGCTTAGGAAGACCATGATGTAAACCTCTAGTACCCATGAAAGTGTGTATGTGTGTGTGAGAGAGAGAGAGGGGGGGGAGGAAAACTTGAGTAGAATAAAGATGATATATCCAAAAGACACAGACAAAACTCTACAAATCCTTTTGCAGTAAACAGTGCTTTTGCTTTCCTGAGATTTGGTTTCATCTTGGTTGCTCTTTAAAGTTCTGCCGCTCAGTGAGAGGGTGGGGTGGAGCTGTGCTGCACGCCACCGAAATGGGAAGCGGCTTGCCTGTTTCCCACCGACCGACCGACCGCTGGCTCAGGGCCCATCCTGTGTGCTCCCCTCACAGAGTCAGATCCTTTCTCTTGGAGGAGGGAGGCTGATCTCCAGCCTGTTAAGTATGGCATTCCAGGGAAAGCAAAGGATTTACCTGCGATTAATCCTTCTAATCAAAAGATTCTCTTGTTCTGATCCTTCTGGCAGGATTGAGTTGTTCTTGAGAAACGCTGTTTTGCCCGTCTTGCTGGGCAACCCTGACCTTTTGATATTTCTTTAATCCTTTTTTTTAAAGGAAGCTGGGAGCAGTTATTGCCATATTTAAGGCAAGATCAGAAGTTTTGCTCTGGTCATAAGGCAAAGATTGCTGCTAACCCTCCCCTTCTCCAACACTGCAGGGTGCCAGAGGACACAGTAATGCAGTAACCTTCTTCATTTCCAGTTGTTTTTTAAGGTCCAGCCAAGTCTTTCTTTCCTGTCACCTCTTTTATCTTTCAAGTAGCTGCTGTGGCTGGTGAGTCTCCTAAGCAGCTCTTCCTTCTTTCCATAGTATTCAAGGAGCGACTGACTCTTTAAATGCAGAAGTGAGGCCAAATAGCAGAAGGCAGCAGTGCGTACCTGGAATGCTCCAACCCGCAAACTCTCAAACGTAGAGCATGTTTGTATTCAGTGCGTATATACACACACACATCTATTCCACCCTTGCCTAGGTCGTCTGAACTGGTGGGCCAGCGTGGATCCCAGCTATCAGAGGCTGCTTCCCTTGGCAACAACGGGTGACGGAAATTGCCTGCTTCATGCTGCATCACTAGGTAAGATCTTTCAGTTGTAAAAACGTACAAATTTACTATGTGCATTCCTTCCTTCTTTCCTTAGCAAGCACTTACGTTGTTTATGGCTTCCTAGCCAAAGTGACAAATATTTCACCACAGAGTCAGTTGGAGTACCCTTTTGAATCTTCTTCCTCAGGCTGCACGTCCCAGTTAATTCTCCTCCTCCTCCTCCTCCTCCTCCTCCTCCTCCGGGCTTCCTGGATATTGTAAGCCACCAATACCGTAAACCAAAATCAAAGCAAGCATGTTACGACATAGGAGGTCCAATCGGACATGGGATTGGGCCCAGTCGGCCCACAAAAACCTGCCTTAAAAGGAGGCTGTTTCTTATTTCCTCCTTACCACCTTCAGGTATGTGGGGTTTCCACGACAGGGATCTGATGCTGCGCAAATGCCTTTACGCCCTGATGGACAGAGGGGTGGAGAGGGAGGCTCTGAAGCGGCGCTGGAGGTGGCAGCAGACCCAGCAAAACAAAGAGGTAAATGGTTTGGGGTGGCCTTTGAGAACTGGTGAGGCCAGGCGTGGCTCTGTCTCTGCTTGGCTCAGCAAAGGGGATTCCCGAGTCCCAGATTCAGCCTTGCTTCCCTTTGGGGGCCCAACTCTCCTCTCGTTCCTGTCAGACGTGTGTGTGTCCTCGAAACGCAGCAGCTCCTGCCTGGCCAATCCCGGAGAATAATCTCAAAGAAGCCCCTCTCACGTAGGGTGATCTAGAGAAGATGTTCTGTTTGCATGCAGATCTCTTATTCCCTTCACTGTCTCTGCCACCATTACAGTCTGGCCTAGTGTACACAGAAGAAGAATGGCAAAAGGAGTGGAATGAGCTGATCAAATTGGCCTCGAGTGAGCCACGGATGCATTACGGCACCAACAGCGGGAACTGTGGAGGGTAAGTAGGACTTTTCACTGAGCAAAGCATTGCAGTGCCTGGTGCTTCCAGGGTGGGAGACGGGGGATACTTTATGGGTCCTTAAAAAGCTCCGTTGATCCTGAATGCAGGAACCAGGATGGAGGTCTCTTGTAGCAGGTACTGTGATAAGTCAGTTTCTAGGCAGAAATCAAAGATGCTCAAATGGGAAATAAGCACACTTGTTTTTGAAGGTGCCTGCAGCAGAAAGCTGCACCTGGCCGGGCCACCTATGTGAATTCCCAGAGCGTGGCAATTTATGTGTGTCTTGGCCATGTGCTTGTGATAGGCCAATCCTCATTCGCAGGGCTGCTGGCTCCAATCCATGGGACGCCTGTCTTCTGAGCGACACAGGAAAGGGGCGTATAGGATACAGTGGTTCAGTGTGTCTCCCCGCCCCCCAGGTTTTTTGTTTTGTTTTCTTCAGGGTCGAAGGATCTGAGGAGCCTGTGTATGAGAGCCTGGAAGAATTCCACGTTTTTGTCCTTTCCCACGTACTGAAGAGGCCCGTTGTGGTTGTGGCAGACACCATGTTGCGAGATTCTGGAGGAGAAGGTAAGAGTGCAGCGAGGTGCGTGGCTGAGATCTGCCTTGGAACTGCCAGTTGCTATGTCAGTATGCAGTTTCCGTGAAAGGCTGTTGAGAGAGTTTCTTTTGCAAAGGAGATTGACGTTCAAGGGCTGGCTGGGAGGAGCCAAGGCGAAGCCGTTCACGTAGAGTAGTCTCGGCGGTTACCTTGTTTTCCTAGTAAACGCCGAGAGCTTTCTCAGTGCCCATAGTTCACTCACTTAGAATATGAGGTTTGGAAGAGATCTTACAGACCGTTTCACCTTCTGCCAGCATGGCCACACAGGCGGTCATCCAACCGCTACTCCAGGGTCTCCAGCAAAGGAGAGCCCATCCCTCCCCTGGCTGCCTCCCGAAAGGGTTCCTTGAAATTTGAACCCAGCCGTTCCTCTCCTGCCTTCTGGAGCAATTCTGTATGGTCCCGTCCCATCATTTCCATCGTAGCCCTTCAGATGCCTGAAGAAGACAGCTATTGCGTTTCCACAAAAGTCTTCTCCTCCAAGCTAAAGACACCGCTGTCTCCAACCTCTGAGAGGTCCAGAAATCCCTTCGGGAGATGATCTTTTCTGAAAGTCCAGGGAATAAGAGTCCCCACCGCCTACTTTTTCTCCTACGTTCCGTGGGGCTTCCTGGCACCGTTGAGCCTCTAAAAAACTTCCTGCATCCATTCCAGGAATCCCTTGTCATCACTGATGAGCTTACGGGGGTGGAGACTTTTGCTTTTCTCCCAGGAAGGCACCGGCCTGCATGTAGCTCGTGTATAATTCTTAGGACCTTCCAGGAAAAGCAGAAACACAGAGTAGATCACAAAAGCAGTTTCTTCTGGGTGAACAAACAAAATGTTAGTCCTTCCCTCTCTTGACCTTTTTCGCCAGCTCCCCCCAGGAACTCCATGTTGGACGCACCCATTCTCTCAGGGTAGCTGGTAACTGAGGACTGTGTTTTCACCGGAGTCTTCTTTCTCCTTCCCAGCGTTCGCTCCTATCCCCTTTGGTGGCATTTATTTGCCCCTGGAAGTCCCTGCCAGCAAGTGCCATCGTTCCCCACTGGTTCTGGCCTACGATCAAGCCCATTTCTCTGCCCTGGTGTCCATGGAGCAAAAGGAGCCCATCAAGGAACAAGGTGCACGCAAAGTGGGCTGCGGCTCTGTTGTTACCTTTCTTCTGACCTTGCTGTCCACGGTCCCCTCGTAGCCCCTTTCCGTTAAATGTATGGCTTTCTTTTGCTGGTAGCTTTTCTGCCTTCCCAAATCCAAATTCTGTTTTTGGGGACCTTAAGGAAATTTTTTCTTTTTCTTTTTCTACCAAGCTGTGATCCCTCTGACAGACTCTGAACACAAACTGCTTCCGGTACACTTCGCAGTGGATCCTGGGAAAGATTGGGAGTGGGATAAAGATGACAATGATAACGTCAAATTGGCAAGGTAAATAAAAGGAGAGCTCAATTTGGAAGAAACGTTGAATTTCTACATTTTTGCATTTCGTATTGGAGCTTGAAAGGAGCAAGGGAGGACAAACACACCTTCAGAGAAATAGGTCTTGATAAAGAGTAAGAAATGGAAGGTGTAAAGGATCATGCAAGAGATGAGAGGTTAGGTGTAGGAGACGACCAGGCTGAGCCCGAGGGAGGGAGGGCGGGCTCTAGCGCATCATCAGCCGTGGGTCCCCTCGTGCCCACCAGGGAAGTCCAGCCCACCTTGAATTCTTGCTTTGTGACCTTTAGTAGGTCAGATTCTTGTATAGCGTGTTAGCTGGCAATAAACCATTTGAACCCCCTTGACTTCTGGCTTTCTGCGCATGACTTTAGGTTGGGAAAGGGAAAATTGCTGACGACATAGAGGCAGTCTTTTGAAATATGAATTAGAATGAAAAAAGTGAGGAAATCTACAGTAATTTCTCCAGGGTGTTATTTATTTGAAATGTTATTTCATACCTGGAATTTCTATAAGATCCAGGAACTGGAACCTCTGATTTAACTCAAGTGGCTTCATTTTGTTTTTGTTTTTGACATGGCCCCGACTGTTTAGTGTGACACTTTCACTGGAAGCCAAGTTGCATTTGCTGCACAGCTACATGAATGTAAAGTGGATCCCCTTGTCTTGTGAAATGCAGGTAAAAAAATATTAAGGGAATCACATACCATGTAATGGGAAGGATATTCCAAATTATTTTCCTGTTCTGCATAAAATCACAGAATTCTAGATTTAGATTATTTCAGCTGTTGAGACCAACCCTTGCTCAGTTTTTTTAATGAGAATCTGCCTTTCTGCCACTTAAATCCATTAATCTCAAGACGACAAAATAATTGCACTAAGCAGAATTGGATGAAACTGGCCTTTGTGCTAATGTTGTAAAAGTGGCTTGTTTAGCAAGTGATGTGAGCTGTTCACCTTACATTCGGTCTATGATTTTAAAAGAATTTTATATGCTAAAGAGGCCCATACACTAAAATGTGTCTAGAATTGTATAATCCTTACTTGAGCCATTGTCATCTTTCCACTCTTCAGACAGACCCACCTGGCCGTAGAACCCCTCGCTGCCCCACTCTCCCCTTTCCCTGGCAGTGGGAAGATCCTGGCCTTCTCTCTCCCTTCTTTCCCTAGGCACCCCTCGCGCAGCCGGAGTCTCCCACGGCTTCTGCGGCTGATGAGGTCCGATCCGCTGCAGATTCGGGGGATTCAGATAAGGAATCTGTTTGCAGCAGCTCAGCCAGCAACAGTGGCGGCAGCAAGACCAGCAACAAGGAGAAGGAGAAAGCAAAGAGAGAGCGTGAAAAGGACAAGGAGAAGAAACGGGCCGACTCCGTAGCCAATAAACTTGGAAGTTTTGGCAAAACTCTGGGGAGCAAGCTAAAAAAAAATATGGGCGGGCTGATGCACAGCCGAACAGTCAAAGGTGGGGTGAGCAATGGACAAGGGGAGACCTTGGAGAAGAAAAAGAAAGGCTCCATAAAAACAAGGAAGGGCAGTAAGGAAGAGGCACCACCCGGAGATGTTTCAGCTCTTCCGGAGAAGCCAGGTCTAGCCAAGACAGCTGCAGAACAGCAGCCCGATAATTGCAGATACAGCAGTGATGTCAGGCTGAGTTTGAGCATCCTCCGAGCTGCTATGCAAGGGGGGGAGCACAAGTTCATCTTTGCCGTGCAGCTGAAGACCAGTCACCGGCACCAGTACCAAGAGGAGATGATCCAGCGGTATCTCCTGGATGCCGAGGAGCGTTATTCTGCGGAGCAGAAACAAAAAGAAGCTGAGAAGAGGATGGTTGCCCTGGGCAACGGGGGAGCCGCCAAAAAGATGGACTTAGAAGGCAATCCTCTCAAAGGAGAAGAGACTCTGCTGAACTCCATGGACCACCCAGTACTGCCGTCATATAGACTCCAGAGCTCGGATCTGGCCACAGCGGGTACTAAAATATCCAGTTTTTCCACTGGCCACTCGGGAGTCTTCACCATTCCCCGGCCTTCTGTGACGAGCCATGTGGAAAGCGCCTATCCCCCTCCTACTTACCAAGATGGCCGAAGGCAAGTTGCTGGAGGCCTGTGTGCTCCTTTCCCCTCTTACGCTACGCTGCCCCGGCAGTGTGCGCAGAGCCATTCCCACCTGTCCCAGCAGGTGGGACACTTCTGTAGCACAGAGATGGATATGCCGCCTAGTTACGTGGAGGTGGACCGTGAGGGCTCTTCTTGCCCAGTTCTGTCCAGCAATGGCTATCAAGAATGCACAGAGCCAGACGGTAGCTCTCCAAAAGTTGTGCAGGGCGATCGAAGCAAAACGTGGCTGCTGTACAATCTACAGCAGACCAAATGCAAACAGCCCAACTGCAGTTTTTATGGACATCCAGAGACTGGGAATTTCTGTTCGTGCTGTTACAAAGAAGAGCTGAAACGCAAAGAACAGGAGAAAGAGACACTGATACATCGCTTCTGAAGAAACAAAGATGTGCGTGTTTCATATCTGGACCCACGGGATATGGGGAATGCAATAATTTTCTCTGCCCCTGCCCCTGTTCCCCTCTCCTTAAGGGGAAGAGCTGGCCGGTTGGGGTTGGTAAGCTGCTTATAGGGGCGGGGGGGGGAGCCCTTAGAAGTGTGGAAGAGAATTCCCTTGAAGAACAAGGGCCGCTAAAGCAAGGCGCTGGGGGCGGCTCCCTGGAAGGGGGGGCGGGGGGTAGAATTCAGGGAGGTTGCATTTTTGTGCAGGACTGTAGTTGCTGAATGAAGCAAATCCTCTAGACCAAAGCTTTGAATTCCAAGATTAGAGAAAAACAGTGACAAAGGCCTCTTCTTATTGGATCATCCTCCAACATGTTTTTTATTTCAAAGGGATTAAAATTAGGATCACTCAGATTTTTCTTAATGTCTGAAACTTGGAGGCTCTTTAGTAGTTCCGTGTCTTTTTTATTACTATTTTTGTCTCTCTGGGGTATCCTGACCCTGCACGTCGGAAAGGGCCGGTTCTGAAGAGCGAGTAGAGTTCAGTTACCCCCCTGTTCTTCTGATGCTGCCTCCTTCCAAATCCACCCGTCTTTTCCCACAATTGTCTGGTCTTCTGAGCGTGCCTGTTCTAGCCAGGGTTAGCTTCAGTTATTTTCAGATATTTTGTTTAAATATATATTTTAAAATTCTTGTCAGGAGCTGATGTGCTAGGTGGGAAGGAATCTTGGTGTTGTGTGAATTGAGGAGAGAAAGTTTTAACTGAAAAAATGAAGCTGTTCGTGATGGAATCAAACTATTTGAGTAGAATTTTGGAGACCAGGAGGGAAATCAGTGGGGCTTTAATAAGAGCAATAAACCACTGCAGGCAGCTTTGAACATGGAGAGATAAAAAGTGGTAATGAGGCATCACAGCAAGAACCCTTTGCTATCTGATTTTGTTGTAGCTACTTTTAAAAGCATCAGAAGATACATCTATATAATTATATTTTCTTATCTGCAGAGAACAACCTTCTTTCTGTGCAAGCTGTTTTTCCCAGACTACCTCTATTCTGTATAGGAAAAAAAATCTGACTTTTGGGGAAACATAAGACAGAAATTATTATTTGTTCCTTGTGGGTTTTCTAATACAGTACATTAATTTCCCATCACCTCCAGCCTTCAGAAATATTGGTATATTTTAAAAGCACCCGGTTATTCCCACCTTTGGGGTTGCAACATTTGTTGCAATTATTTTTCCAACAAATAGATAAAAGAAAATGCCTTTGATGGCTTGGAACTCCCTCCTAATCAGATATTTCACATAGACATTTGCCAGTTATGTTTTGACTGAATTTTGAGTGGTGGATGAGGGCCCCCCCCCTTTTTTGGGCTCCTTTGGGTGTCTAAAACTATGCAATTATTTTCCATCAAGAGCTGCTGAGTTGGGACAGAAAACTGCAAGTGTACTTAATATTTTAAACAATCCCAACACTCCTGCTTTTTTTTTAATAATCCTTGTACTGCCTTAACATGGACAGTAGCCCAATAATGAAATAACGTGGCACTTTCTTGTTTCTTTCCTAGATAATTTTATTTGAGAAAGGAGCACTATTAAGAGGAAAATATATATGTATTGCTGTGTTAAATTTCTCAGGAGCTGCTGCGTGATATAAAATTACAGCGGGGCTTGCAGAAAAAGGGTCCTGAGACACACAAGGTGGATTGGCACCCACAGCTGATGGTCCACCCACCCCTCTTGCCGAGTGCTGTCATGGAAGATTATAGATTACTTAATTTCAGAGCCCCATAATGGGGGAAAAGTTTTTTTTTTAACCAGGGTGTGCAGAGGGGTAAAATCAGGAGCAAAAGAAAAATGAAACAATGTGTTTCTCTTATTAGGCAACATAAACGTTTACATTGTGTTCAGAAGGATAATTTCAGTCTTAAAATCTGACAGTGAGTGGACATCTGGGGATTATAATTCACGTGATCTGAAAATCCAAGTCTGGATGTTCAATTTTGATATTTCAAGCCATTTTGGGGTTTGATACACTAAAAACTAATTTGAGGAAGAGCTTGTTCAGTTGATTTGTGGCTGTATACAGTAGCTGAGCTCAAAGTAGCCTTTTAATTACACATTGCTTCAAAGATTAACTTTCCTAAATCTGTTTTTATGAGGGCAGCAGCAATGGTGGTTGCATTTTTTATGATTCTCCGTGTCTCTCTTCAGTGCTGGTTACTTAAGATGTTTAGTTATTGCAAGAATTCCTATCAGTGACATTGGACTACTTCTTGTTTGATCACTTTCACTAAATTGAATGTCGCCTCCAAAATTTTTGTTTGGAAATCCACATTCGCTATGTGGAAAACACGATATATGCAGAATTCCCCATTCCCATATAATTTTCTTCCAAGTAGTAAGATCTCTTTCCTAGAGATCGATGTGCTTTCTTTTTCTTTCTTTTTTCTTTTCCAAACTGGTAATTAGTAATTTTGAGATTGTACCTTGACAGTTTGTTGCTGATCACTTAGTTATAAGTAGTATAATTATTATAGGAATTGGGTTCATAGACTGTAGCATTTTTGTACATCAAAAAAATGAACACTTTAAAAACGTCTATTTGAAAAGTATTTTTCTATGAACACCAGAATTTTAATTCCAAAACCTCTCCGCCTTAGTAACAGGGAATTCTAATTATTTAACTTCTGCATACCAGATCAGATTTGAATTGGTAGAGTAGTTTACTGACTTTCCCTTGTATTTTACTGAAAGTGTAGGTTTGTTTCCTTTATGGTGAAACAGCACTCTTTTTTTCATTAAAAAAGCAAACATTAAAAATACTATTTATTGAAAAGATAAACCCCTTTCCCCCTTTTTATTCATTGTCTATGCAGCTATAAATTGAATGCAGTGGATCTATTTTAAGGTACCTTTTTAAATCATTTTCCTCAGCAGAAATATAAGCAGATGAATTTCCCAAGCACCTTTTTTTAATTTAGTACAAGGGACGCTACAATTAATAGTTTTTCATAGAAAGGCAAGTAGGGGAGAGGTTTGTGGTCTTACTCCCTCTGCTGGAGGAAAAGGTTTATGGCGTACTCTGAGAAATTTAACCATTGGTTCATTCCCACTTCCCTGTGGATACAGATGCAGACAGACGTGCACAGAGACCACAGATTGAGGCAAGGCAGGGGACAGGATGCATTATTAGTGATGTGACTGTGGCTTCCGACAGACATTTGTGGGATTCTCCAAATAGTTAAAATTATCTTAATATTCCAAGTATTCCCATGCTCAACATAACTTTTTCCCATTTTTATGCACAGTGTTTCGCACAGCAAAAGAAAAGGTTTCATTGGCCATCATTTTGGCTTCAGTTCCTTTATGATTAATTCTGACATTATGTCTCAATTTGATTCATTTTACAAAAATAGAATGACCTTAAATAAAAATGCCCAGGGTATAACTTTAACCAGCATGTAGAAACTCTATAGAGAGGTTTTTCTGTTAGCTTTTTTTCTGCTAGTTGTCTAAGAATTAACTGACCTGATTTAATTCTCCGGTTGTTGACAATAAAAATTATTTTTAAACAGTTATTTAAATACATTGTTGTAATTTCTGTTTACTTTGCTCTAGCAATGTCTTATATATCTGTTACTAGATAACATTTTTTTCTAAAAATGAGCGTGACTATGCTTTGCTGCAGTTTTTTCAGCAGGAGGTTGAGCCGGTGCTTTTCAGATTACTTTCTTCTGGTGAGCCTCTTTAGAAACAGGTTTTTGGCCCCCTTCTCTACAGATGAAAAATGACTGGGATCTGGTTTATCTTGGTGATGTTTTGTTTACCTATTTCAATTATTTTTAAGTTATCTTTATCTTCCAAATGCTTTACTTTTACATGTATCTAGAGGTTTGCAGATTCATATATCCTCCCTGGCAAGGAAAGTGTCATTTTCAGCACTAGGAACAAATTAAAAGGAGAGCTAAAGCGCACAGAAGGGTGGGGAGGGTCTGGGCCCCTTACAAGACCTTGCTTCAAGAATTGGGCGGGAGGGCTGCTCCCCCACACACATCCCCGCTTTCTTGTCCTCATTTCAGCAGTGCCTTAAAAGTGGACATTCCAGGTAGCTCTCCTGATGCAAACTAGGCTTAGGCCTGTCCTCAGTTAAGTGTGTGAAATGCTTCCCTTGTGCTTCAGGTATATTTCAGGTTACAATTAGAACGTGGGTAGCAGCTGTTCTCCTTGATCTCTGCCACTGTGGTGGTAGACAGAAGGGAATTGGTTCCCAAGCTGAATATTGCTCAAGAACGTACATTCTCAAAGCTGGCTCCAGGCAAGCAGTTTTGCTCAACGCTGCATTGGAACTTCCCCCAGAATTCTTTGTACCGTAACAAGCCTTTTCACACAGACGGTCTCTTGAGGCTTTGAGGAACTTGAATCAGGGGTTTCCTTGGTTTCCTATGTGAGATGTGCCTGCTTTTCTTTCTCAGCGCAAAGCCAAGAAATGAGTTAACTGCTTCTACTAACCGGTAAAATAGTTAATATTGGCCAGGAAGCTGCACCGTGTCATTCCTAATCATTCAATGTGGTCCTAGAAATTTTAATCCAGCTGAACGTAATTTATTAACGGTGCAGAACTTTTAACACTCTTGTGGAAAAGGCTTGTTTATGCCGTGAGGACTGCTGAACCATGTGTCATTTGTCTGAAATGGCTCAGGGTCTCCTGCTGAAGCAGGGACCTGCAAGGCCCTTTCCAATTCTGCTGCTCCTTGTGACCAGGTCAGGAATATCTGGACACCAGATAAGGTGAGTCTTTGGACTAATCCAGTGTACAACGGGCTTATGTTCAGGATGGAAGCTTTACCGTACTTCTGTTTGGCAAAAGGAAACCCAAGCGGCATCCACTGGTTTGATTTCTGGCCAAATTACCTCTTGACACGCAGAACTGCAGTTTCCCATTTTGTATCTGAAGCGTCTGCTTTCCCACAAGCGTCACTGCTGGCTCCGCCTCAATCATCAAGCCCAACGCTGAGTCTTTGTCTCTCCCATGTATAATAAGGCGTGCACTGCAGCCTCCAAAAACAACTCTCTTCCGCTTGACCAAGGTTGCCCCAGTGGGGAGACTGATGAAGCAAAACATGCACTGCAGTTTTTTGTTTTGTTCTGCTGTGGAGTTTAATTTGTCCCGTAACTGGGAGGGATTGAGAAGGAAAAGAATTTCTGAAGAAAGGCACGAAAAACAATACCTGCAACTGATCAAGGGGCACCTTCCTTTCTAGGTTAGTGAATCTGAAAATAGCTTTGGAAGAATAAAAGGGACATATCACCAGTGAACTCTATTTGCTGCCTTGAGAGCCAGTTTGGTGTAGTGCCTCTCAGGCTAGAAACCAGGAGAGCGTGAACTCCAGTCCTGGGCACAAAGACCTTGAGCCAGTCACACACTCCCACCTAGGAAGGAGGCAAAGGCAAACTACTTCTAAAAAAACTTGCCAAGAAAACTGCAAGGACTTGCCCAGGCAGTCTCCAAGAATCAGACAGTGAACATTTTTTTTGGGGGGGGGGGGAAGGAGAGGTGAGCCTTCTTTA
The DNA here is from genome assembly GCF_947247035.1 of Vipera ursinii. NCBI lineage: Eukaryota > Metazoa > Chordata > Lepidosauria > Squamata > Viperidae > Vipera > Vipera ursinii. The sequence goes on from NC_139528.1 coordinate 108,131, forward strand.
AAGTAGATACGCCCTTTAAAGAAACCCAAGGGGGAGCTTAGTATGCACCAGACCACATTCCAAAGTTATTCTGACACCTTTCAGCTAGTTCTTGGTTTTATGAGATCCCAGATCCCTTAACTATAGCATTTGGCCTATTGTAGCATTTTCTCTGTTTAGATAACAATTGAAGGAAAAAATTGTACTTTGGCCACCTAATGAGAAGGAAGGACTCACTGGAGAAGAGCCTCATGCTGGGAAAGATTGGGGGCAAGAGAAGAAGGGCACGACAGAGAATGAAGTGGCTGGATGGAGTCCCTGAAGCAGTAGGCGTGAGCCTAAATGGACTCCAGAAGATGGTGGAGGACAGGAAGGCCTGGAGGAACGTTGTCCGTGGGGTCGCGAGGGGTCGAACACGACTTCGCAGCTAACAACAACAACAAAGATCATTTCTCCTATGTTTATTTATTAAGCATCCTACATACTTAGCTCCCAAGAGTTCTCAAGTTGTTAAACAAATGCACTATGTTAAATAGCAATGAAACTATAAAACAAATTGTTCCAATTTAAAAGAACTGAAGTCCATTTTGAGGGGATCTAAGTCACCTTAAGACAGTTTGGAACAAAGCCAGTTCAACATGTTTTTTCCTTGCTAGAAGCAATAGTGATTTTTATTACGTGCTCTGAATTGTAAAAGGAAATATGAATGTATTTGTGGCTGAATATATTAAACAGTTCCTAAAGAGCTATGTTTATCTATTAGAAGCAGATCAGAAAGTTTTCTCTCTTGATTAGGTAATGATTACTTGAAGCAGGACACTAGGCTGGACAGTCTCCTGCTTTGACAGGGAAAATGGGAATGACGTTAAACAAGTAAGTGGTTTTATTTCCACAAAGATGTAAAGGACGTAAAGTGGGAGAAGGAGAAAGCACATTCAGACTTTGCAAGATTCTTTCACTACAACGGTTCCACTAAAAATAGTTTTAGACCGCTATGTTACTGGTTTTCCTGGACTGGTCTACTTTATAAGGCTGACACAGGTACAGGTGGGCATATCTTTATTTGCATCTTTTCAAAATTAATCAAGAAGCTTTCTAAGAAAGGAATAAATCCTCTAGCTAGAAGTTTCCTTGTCTCTATTATTTCTTTGGACCGCAGAGTACAGACCGCCAGCCCCTGCTTCAGCTTGCATTCCTCTTCTCTACTTAATCCTCTTGTATTATAAAAGCCCCCAGCCAGGGAGTGGTGATTTCATTACACCATCCCTGCTCAGGCATGCTAAAGGCGGCAGCTTTGGGCCTCTGTGTGGGGAATGCCTGTCTAGTCTCAGAGGGCTGAGCTACTAAAGTACATATTGCTCTTTCAAACGAACGTCCTCCAGCAATTTTGGAGGGCAGCATTCGTCCATCCCAATTCATATATTTACTGGCAATCAGTTAACTAGAACTGCAGTTTGCTGTTTCAAGCTGAAAAGGCTGCTATATAATACAAAGAATTAACTGATAATAGTATTTCCACTGTTCAGAGACCTTGACCTGAGTCAATTATCAGAGACTTTGCCTCTTCCAGCAAGACCTCCTTTTGTAATCATTAACCGGGTTCCCTAAGGCTGCTACTTGTTCTCTTGGAGAAGGAAAGGAGAAGATTTTGCCAAGATTGAGCCATATTCCCAACCTAGTGCTCTTCAGATGTTTTGGATTGCAACAGTCATTATCACAGCAAGCAGGTCCAAAGACCATGGCACCTAGGTTTAATTAGGGTTGTTGCCCAACAATTCTGGAATTAACGAAGGTTATAAAATAACTCATTTTTCAGCTTTCCCACTCTCAATATTGAGTTCTAAAAGAATTGGGATTTAGCATATCTAAAAGCTGCAATATTTACATATGACAACTCTCCCCCCTACTTTCCACAAATATATTTTCTGCAGAAAGTATATAGTCTTTATTTTTTCATATATGACAGCAACACCAATTTGTATAAAAATGAGATGTTTTGTTTTACTGTACATAATTTGGTCACAATGGACTTGATTTCTTTTTAAAGTCCATTATCCATTTTTTGTTTTAATCACTCTAATTCTGCTTTTGGCAGCAAAGCTGAAAATCTTGCTGCTCACAAATGAATCCCAGATCACATGTTTAAAAAAGCACTAGCTTCCACTCTAGATGGGGGTTACTCTCTTTATCGCAAATAATTTATTATTTCTGCCTTCAATTCAAACACTCTAGCTGTTTCCAAAACGATTGCCAAGTTTGCCCTTTGCTGAGAGGGATTTTTTCTGGAAATTTAAACAGAGGACTCTGCCTATCCTTACATAAACCACACATTGATACCAGTTACTTGTAAAAAGAACTAATGTGTGATATTTTTATGACAGGATCCTGCTCGTTAGCCTGTCAACTGCAAATCCAGGTCTCTGGATTTGTGTGGTGACTAAAGCAGCTTGGCAACAAGACACCAGCCTAGAGCAGCAGAGTGAAAACAGCAGCTATACTGGGGAAGGGGAGCCGTTGCTGGCCAACGCCTGCAACACACAGCCATTGCCTGGGCGTCACTTTCACCCGCCCTGCTTGTTCCAGAGGAGGAGGAGGAGGAGGAGGAGGAGGAGGAGGAAGGTGTCGGTTTCACAGAGGGGGGGGGACTGGAGGGCTGAATGGCCCTCCTGCGGCTGCTCACTTCCAAAGGGCCCGTTGCACCAAGAGGGGAGGGAGGCCTTCAAGGAAAAGCCAAAAGCCGCGCCTTGCAGCAGTAGCAGCTAGAAGCCCTCCTACACGCACAGCTGCTGGCCAGCTTTTCCAGATATCCTCTCCAAACAGCAGCAGCATTTTATTTTCCAGAAAGGAATCTGATTAAAATTTATCCATTCTCTCTGCTTCTACCTCTCCAAGGAAGACTTTGGCATACGCAGAAGAGCTGCTTCAGTTTATCTTGCCTCGCAGGAAGGAGACTTGGAGGCACCTTATCACCAAGACCCCCATCCTACCCCCCCCACCACCACCCCAGTCCTAGCCTGCATTTCAGATTCCAGGCTAATCAGAAGGGGGGTGGGGGTGGTTAGGAGACAGACTTCTTTCCCTCCTTCCTGTATTTCTCCCGCTACACTCAAGAATACAGACTCACTCCACTTTTTATGGGGCACACACAGACACTACAATGCTTTCTATGTCCAAGAACTCCTTTAAAATTAAACACCCTCTTCCAGATACAGGGGTAAGTAGTGAATCTGCCTGTTTTGATGTGTGAATGAAGGTTGAGTAACTTTTTTGCCAGTGATTTTGGGAAAGTGGGAGGAGGGGGAAGATGGCTATGAATAAGTCTCCTGGTGTTCTACTGTAATATTCTCCAATGCAGGGGAGGATTAGGTGACTCTACAAGATCCTTCCAGTATAAAGAGGGTGATGTGTGAGGTCTGCTGCAAGAGTCTTTCTTTGACAACTGATTACACAATGGGTAAATTATACAGTTATTACACCCGGTGGTAGTGGTATTCTGGCAGGGGAGTTAATTCTGTTTTGTGTAGATTTAAGGATGTTTCAAGGTGGCACCTGTGTTAGCCAAGAGTCCTTCAAAAATAATGTGTACTGAAATCACTGGGAGGCAACCTGTGTTAACTCTATCTCTGCCACCAGGAAAAAGTTCAGATTTTCAAATTCCCTTCTTAAATCACAATACTATCAAGGACAAAACAGCCACTATCTAACATCAATGTGTTCTCTTGCAGAACAAAGTGGACGGACAGTGCCACTTGTAAATAAATATCTATTAGTTAAGTAGGGGTAGGAAAACCATAAAGCTGGGCGTGATGACTGGACGTCCCATGGCGTTATGTTGGGAAATAATTTCAATACAGCCAACGGTTTGTTCTTGTCTTCCTTTAGAAGATTTAGAATAAAGCTGCAATTTCAGGGCGCATTTCTATAATGGTTTTAGCGTAAAGATCTGCAGAAGCTCAGCTGATTGAAAGCACTCGTCTCCCTTTTTATTCAAAGCAGTGATAATTTTAGAAATGGGTGTTTGTTTCTGTACGTTATGTACTTGGCCACGGAGTATTTCAGCAGGGCAACTTTCCCGTTAATGATTCACAAACATTTAAAAAGGTTTTTTTTTTAGGAATCCTGCTGCCTGGCTTCAATGCTTCTTTGGCTTTTGAGCTGGTAGCTAGGAAACCCAGCCTCTTGGCCAGAGGGCTTCATTCCAGGGCTCCTGCTACGAGGGCTGGTCTCAGGCTGTTTCTTTAGAACAGCCAGGAAGAGTAATAAGGCCAAACAGAACAGAGTAAAGACTGTGACTCTCGTGCCTGTCTCCGTACGCTTGACATTTTGTCTAATCAATCGTTTATGCATATTTTTCTGCATCAACTCTTTGCTTTTCCAAGAAAGGTCTGTTTTTTTCTTACAATTACATGCATTCTCTTTCTCTTTTGAGATTCTTTGCATAATCAAGCAATGTTTTCCAAACTGAGGCAGAAATATGCAGGACGGAAGTCAGTCAGTCCAAGTGCTGTTACAATCACTGGAGCTGAAGATACAGGAATACGCGATCAGTCTAAAGTTTAGAATGTAAAACAAATGGTAGGACAGTTGCTTGATTTTAATAGCAATATCAAAGAAGTAAGGGAGAAAATAGTTTTGCAAGGTCATTTGCTGATCTCTTAAATTATACTTGGTCTTGAAACTTTGGCGTGGTGTAGTGCACAGAGTACAGGATTGTAAATTGCCAGTATCCTGTGCAAAAGAACGAACTAAAATAAACTGAAAATAATATGCAAAACGATCCCTTGCCTCTTCCTTCACTAGCACTGACAAGACACCAAGTGCCGTCTGCTTCATCCCTGCTTGGGTATTATTTTAAGAATATCCAAATACGTCTTGCTAGTTTATACTAAGGATCCTTCAAGTCCAGATACTTTGCTTCTAGGAAACAAATTTGGCTGCACTGGTGACCATCTTCACTTCTTTCTCTGCAGCCCAGGAGACCAAAGTCCCCCAACATGAGCGGAAAGAGGAACGGAGACTGCCACACTCTCCAGTGCATTGCAGGTAGTAGGAAAATGGGCCCATGTGGGCATCCATGCACATGGGTGCCAGTCTCGGGCTACATTTTTCAAGCATGCTGAAATTACATGGAGATGAAAAAGCAGATCTAGAAATGCTATTAAAAATGGAGACAACCTTTTTCTTGCACGGAGGATATGAAGGGTTATTACTGTACAGTTGAACGTAAATGTCTGGGAGGCTGGGGTGCTTAAACAGCAGGTCGTTCCCAGGCTGCCAATACGGGGTCACATGCTTCAGCTTAAGTAAGTAGCCGAGGATAATGGTGATGGAAGATGCCTTTCACAGGGCAGGGGTGCAGGAAAGATATAGCACTCTAGGACACACACACACACACCCTTCCTCCTGCTATTAAGACTTGGCGGAAGGGATTCTCTGAGTTGTTTTGCTGCAGCAGAAGAGGAGTCCCTTGTGTAAAATAAGGCTAATAAATGCACCCCGGTCCACTGAATTCCATACAATACAGCAGCATGGTCTATGAAGCTAAGGCAAAGAGATGCAAAGCATGAAACCTTTTTCAGGTATAACGCTATGCAAGAGTACATGCAGGTGTAAGTTGGGAAGTCCTTGCACAGAAGATGCTTCGCTTGCTTAGATTCCAAGTCATGTAACTGCCTTAGAGGGAAAGCAAATGGCATTGTTATGCTTGGCAACGAATCAACCCCCTTACCAATATGGAATGAATAGAGCTAAGTGCATAAAACAAGATGAGATTTTCCTTTTAATGTCTCCAATTTATTATACTTTGGCACGAAGTTTAGCTTGCCAACATATGCTCCAATTATATGCATTAAAAAGTGCATCTGAACATCCAAGGTTCAAGTTACAATGTTAGTTCCTTCCGATCAGTAGCCTCTCAAATGTTGCCACATTTTGAGATAACTACCAGACAGTATTATTGAAGACTCTGAGGAATGGTTGGTGAATTGGACAGCTTTTGCTCAAACAGATAAACTGACTTCTTTGATTAGAGGAAAGAATCCCAACCAATTAAAGACTTTTATGGTATGCAAAGGATGCCTTGTTCCTACCTTTTCTACTGGAAAGATCTGTGATAAAATTCTACCTTCTTATTGCATCAGTAGAATAATCTGAGCAAACGCTTCTGATGCAGAGATGCTGGGAGATCATTCTTCATCAACAGATGCGGCACACTGCCTCCCTTCACAAATTACTATTCTGGGAGGGTCTTGCAGGAAGAATCTGTACACAATTTCTGCTACATTATTTTTCATATATAAAATACATGATCCTTTATTACATACTTAATGCATGTAACTCATTAAATACTTCACATACTGGCTTCATATACCCCATTAAGTGGTACTTGGAAATAAAATACAAAATCCTTGTGGTCGTCCTTCAATTGTTAATTAACTGTTTATTTCAGGTGAATATATCCAAGAAACAGCAGGCCATGTAAAAAAAAGCAGTTCATCCCGAGATGGAGGCCATATTCCTGGCACGCTTTACTGTACTAATCTAAGAGTGGCCTTCTTACCAGATTCTTCTCCCAACGACGAGGTGGGTTTGGCAACTGATTCACAGCCACTAATAGCGATGCAGGTTAAGCCCAAATGCAGAGAGCACGTGAGCCCCAGGAAAGGGCAGGTAGGAGAAAAAGGTGGTTTGGAAGCTGTGAAGGCCCTGAACTCAGAAGAGCAACACAGAATGCAAGAATTCTTGGGGGCTGCTCAGTCACAGAAGGAATATATTCTGTTGCGTTTCTGCTTTGGGTTTGAGTTATATTTCCATTTTAGATTCAGTCTATAGAATCAGTTGAAATCCAGTGAAAAAAGAATACCAGTCCTTCCAAAAAATCAGCCCCCTCCACTCCACTGAGGCTGTTCAGTTCTTTTAAAACAGCAAAAAATCCTGACCATTATAATTGCTTTATGACAAGAAAACACATTGAAATCTAGCATTGTGGGTGTGCCTATGAGGAGGAGATTCAGTATTCTAAGAATACGTGAGTGGCTCCTGCTGAAACTGTGTCTCAGGGAAGAGATCAGAAATAGAAAAAAAAACCAATTAAAAGTTCTTTCTTTTCCTTCTAGAATGACTCTTGCTATCTGTTTATGTGCAGTGACTATGAAGTGGCCCTACCGTGTATTGGGAAACTGGTGGCTGGTAGGTTTAGAGGAAAAATGCCTACATAATCTTTGTTTTTACAATAGCCAACTATTTTGTTCTTATAGAATTTTGCTCAGGGTGCAAGAATTTTTCTTTTGTTCATTTGAGGAACAGAGACAGAATCAGAATGTAAAGGTTGGGAGGGATTCATCCAGTTTCCGACTTGTAAATTGCCCAAGACACAGAAGTGTTGTCTTATTGCTCTGTAAATTGACACCACTCTTGGTCATTCTAATGAACAGTCTTTCCCTCACAACAGCCTTCCTCCTCCTAATAACATGATTTCTGTTCTCACCCCAGTGAACAGTTTCACGAAAGCTAAGGTGCTGACAAGCACGTCTACACTGAGGTTCACTCCTGAGGAGCTGATCATCTACTGCCGAGATTTCCGGGTTTTAAGGTTCCAGTTCCATGAAAATGGCTTAGAATCCCAGGCCTTCCGGGTAAGTTACGCAGGTAAATTCAGCAGAAAGGCATCTAGTCAAGGTTGAGTCTCAGCACACCTTCTGCCAAAAGACAGTCTCACTCTGCTTTCAGAAATCAAATATTTGTGTGACCCACCTTTTCTACAACTAAGAGAATATGCAATTCTTTCCTCCTTCCTAATTCTGGCACTGGGAAATGCAAAATGGCATACACTGGTTCTTCTCATCACGGTATATAATATTTTAGGTACCAGAATCATTGGCTTCACTCATTGGCATACTTTATTAACTTATAAGCCTTCCCTTTTTAAAAAAACAGATTATTATTTTTTACCCTCGGCCTGGATGCCACAGATGAGTGGCAGAATAGACCTTGCTAGTCCCGCCTTAGACAGGAAGCCAGCTAGATGACCTTGGGTCAGCTAACTCTTCCATAACTTTGCGTTCCAGGTGACAATGGCCATTGTGCAAGCTCAGGAGAACAGTGGCAGGGATACCTGCTATGAGTACTTAGCTCTGAAGAATTTGGGTAAGTAGACACAGAACCCCTTGGGGGTCTTCAAGTCCAATGCCCTGCCCAAGGCAGGAGTCTTTACACCATCTCAGAGAGATGGTTATCCAATCTTTTCTTGAAAATCTCCAGCGATGAAGCACCTGCAACATCAAAGAAACAGGGAGATTTTATTGGAACACACATCTCAGCACACTGACCTCTGTGTTGTAGAGAGCAGCTGCCTGGGCAGACAGGACACACAGCCACAGGAAGAATTCTCAGTAGTGCTTTTTGAGACCCTCTGTGACTGGGAGGAGGAGCTGAAGCGGCTCGGTGCCGCTAGCTGGCGAGTCAGCCCAGTCAATGAGCGCTTCGATATGTCTACCAGGTAAAGATCAGTTGCTTTCCAGGAGAACGGGAGGTACTTGCCCACCAACACGAAATGTTGCCTGGAGGGCAGATGATGGCGATGGAGAAATAACAGTGGAAAGAGGTGAAGCCAGGATGAATGGGAGAGACAAGTTGGAACCGAGTCCTTCTGTGGCTTAAGGCTTAAGCCAAGGAGCCTAGATCTGGAAGCTCTTGCAGCAATGGTAAAAAACTAGTTAGCATTAGTGCTGTAGTTACAAGTATTTGTCTCTTTTTTTAGTAGTATCTTCTTAAAGCCCAGTTATTTTAAAAGTATGCAGTCAGGTTCTAATGAATTTATATATGATGCTGACATGCTGCACCAAGAATCAGGCATGGAATGAACTAAGTGAAGGGTGTAGCGGTGAATACTTGATTATCCTTTCTGAACATGTACATTAAAAGTCTGTTATCTGGCAACTGGGTTCCTTTCACACGTGTTAAACTAAGCCCTACCCTGCCTATCCTAGCTGGGGATGACGGAGTATAACTAAAAGGTGCCAGGTTGCAGAGATGTACTTTTTAAGATTTGATTTCAAGTGTATTTGTTTCCTTTTAACAGCCTTCCCAAATACTTGTGGGTCCCCAGTCGATTTCTGGACAATGAGCTGAAAAGAGCCTTTGTGCATTTCAACGAAAGACGAATACCAGTTGAGTATAAGGCTGTGATGACAGTGTGCTGTGCTAGCCGCGCACAAGAACAAGAGGGCAAATGGAGCCGTGGGAGGGGGCCTTTATCCCCCACAAAGGCTGGACACAGAATGCTTCCAATTTCCCACAACCTGAAAGGCTAGGTTAATTAAAATGGAGTCAGGTTATTAGTGATTCAGTATACTGAGGAAACTCACCTATGATAGTAGTATATTGTGTGAATCAGGCTAACATATTAAACCAGAACAGAATTTATTTCTAAGAGCACAGCATGTTCTATGAAAATATAAGTTGTGCTTTGTTAACCTGTATTTAGCATCATATGCAAATCCACTCCGTGAGCTTGAAAGAGGAAATGTTTGCATGTTAGAATACCTTCCTAAATAACGTGAAACCACTTAGAACAAAAAGAGAGAAGTCTGAATTTGAAGATCAGAAAATTCTTGCTTAGAACTCAGGATTTTTTCCTCTACTATGACCAGAGGCTGTGCTGGCATCACCCAAGAGGCAGTGATCTTCTTAGAGCAGCTAACTTCCACACTAACTCAGATCCAGAGAAGGAAGATATAAGGTACATGACAAAGAGAAACTCATAGCTAACAGTATGATGTGGAATTTTCTGCTCTTGAGAAACTGCTTGGGTGAAAGGCAGGGATGGCTGGGAATGGTGGGATGAATTATGTCAAAGGGTGGATTACCAAAAATTGTGGGACAGCTTGAGGGGAGGTGGAAAATGGGGACAGGACATCAGCAAAAACATGGGAGAAATTATTACTTCCACAGCTCAAAAACACTCTCCTGATTCCAATGTATGTATCACGTGGTTAATCTTGAGTAGGTCTTGACAAAAAACAACAACCAGGCTTGTAATTCAATATGGTACTGAATTCCATTCCATCTTTTTCACGGGAACCATATGTGAATTGCAGACACAAAGGATCCAGAGTGATATAATCACAGCACCTTTAGAGTTTCATTTTCACACAGCCAAAGCTCAAAAATATGTTAAATTTTGGCAAGGTTAAAATTGTGCAGTACCTTAGACTACTTTTTTTAAAGTCTCATTTTGTGGAGCATTACCTTCACCCTCCCTATTTCTCTCTGAAGGGCAATAGAAACACTACTGTTTGCTGGGCATTCTCAGTGTGTAATTGTAGAAGCAACTGCTGATCTTCCCAGCCTTCCCGAGATCTACCAGTCTTACTCCAAGCTGTGGAACCTGAGCTTCTGCCTGACTGGTAAGCAGAATCGGAAGACAAGTCTGTGCCACACATAAATATTAGCACTAGTAAGAACAGACCAGGATGTTGGAATGCCTATATGTGTGACTGAGAGATACAAGATGACAAGTGCTCTTCCAACATCAGACCATTAAGCAATTTTGTCAGGCGAGAAAAGTGTAAAATATCCCCTTTTCACAAAAAAATGGTGTCAGATTTAACTTCAGTGATACTTCTTGCTTCTCCTAGATACGTCTCTTGCGCCGTCTGATGAGAAATGGCTCTCAAGTCTGGAAAGTACACGGTGGCTGGATCACGTAAGGTAAGAGATCTCAGGCTTCTAGGGCAGCTGCCTGGACCAGAAGCTGTTATCCTGTGATTAACTCTCAATCACTGATTAGTAAAATTAAGAAACAGGTTAATTCTATTTTCAAATATGAAGCCTATATATACAGAAAATACGGTGGGAAAGTTCTGTTTCTTGCTTTCTTCCTGTCGCTTTTGAAAATGTAGTTTACAAAATGACTTCTAGCTTCCTTATGAATTTGAGAACTAGATCTTGCAAGATGAACCCTCCTAATTATTTCATTTTGTGTTTTAGGGGCTGATTTTAGTTGAGAGATAATTTTACATTAGTCAAAGATCTGCTATGAAGAGACTGCAGGGAAGAACCACAATGCTGCCATTTTAACTTCATTTTTTAAACACTAATGTTAGCATACAGATATAAAAATCTTTCTAATGATTTATATTACATATGATTAGTTATTCAGTATATAAAAAATTGCCACACAAAGCGTATTCTTCAGAAAGGCAGGAGGACAATTAGAAAAATAGGAAAGGCTACGTGAGACTTGTACTTTTTGCTTCCAACATCTTGAGAAGTTCTACCTTCTCCATCTAGATTATGCTTGAAGAAAGCCAGTGAAGTGACTCTGCTGTTAACAGAGAGGAGTCGATCAGTTATACTGCAAGGTAAAGCAAGTTCCTTGGTCTTTAATTCCATTTTCAAATAATTCCTTGAAAATTGTTGGACCATTGTTTACAAACTGTAATATATGGGTTCACACAATATGCTAAACCATAACTTCACAAACCATACCACAATTTGGAGCATCCTTCCTTGAAGATAATCAAGAAAACCACGCTGTTTTAGATTTTGTTAGTAGTGTTTATATCAGGCACGTGTCGATATGGGAACTAGACAGAAGTCTCCAAGGACCCGAGTAATTGTCTTCTGTAAAAGCTGTAATAATTTCCAGATTTCAATGAATTTATCACTCTTTGTTATCTACAATCTGTTATGCAGCATCTGTTCCTCTATTCACAACTTTGTGGGGAGTGGTTTCTTTTCCCAGTACAGTGCTGCAATACAGGCAAACAGAACTGCCTACTTCGGAGAAAACACACTTCCCGACCTCATTTGATTCCTCTTACAAACAGGATTAGATAGCTGGATGACCAGGGTCAAAGTGAAGCTACAAGGAAAATTATTCAGATAAGCTGATCAATACTCCCCCACAAGCCCTATATAGTAAAGTTAAAAACAAAAACAAAACATGTCACTAGCTACAAAGTCACTACAAAGCCCAGTGCAAGGAATTAAAACCAAGGAGATAAGGGGAAATCTTGTTGACAGGAAACTGACCCTTTCTCAAGGTCATGATACTAATTTGGGAGCGGTGTCAAAATCTCACATGGAAGTACCTTCAATCAGATTTCACTATATTATGTTTATCCGTGAGCTTTTAAACAAGATCTATGGTATGTTTCCTATTACATCTTCATGAATATTATAATTTTTGTCTTCCTGCTATTCCTAGTAAGTAAAATCCACTTCTCTGCATATTAATAATTATGCAAAAATACCATAGCACACAACAGTCTTTTATCTGCTCCATTTCCTCCCAGAATCAGATGACAGAGATCTGAATTGCTTGCTGGCTTCCCTAGTGCAAGTTCTTTCAGATCCACATACGAGGACAATACCTGGATTCCAGAGCCTGATCCAGAAAGAATGGGTAGCAGCAGGCCATCCTTTCCTGCAGCGTCTCAATGTACTCCAGAAAAATGACCAGGACGAGGTAGGTTTCTTGTTCTGTGAGACAAGATGAAATTGTGCCTTTAGCTATTTGAAATAAAATGTGTATATATAAAATAAAACGAGAGCCATTTTGGTGTTGTAGCTAAGGTGCTGGCCTAGAAACCAGGAAGCTGCGAGTTCTAGGCCTCCCTTAGGCATGGAAGCCAGCTGGGGGGTGACTTCAGGCAGTTACTCCCTCTCAACCGTACCCACCTCACAGGACTGGTGATGTAGGAAAAATAGGAAGCAGGAATATCAGGTACGTTTGCAGCCTTCAGTGGACCAATCAGCAAAACAGGATAAAAATCTAATAAAAATAAATGAAATGGATTCACAAGGAATCCAAGAAGAGGCAGCCTGAACCACTTTCTGCTTTTTAAAAAACATGGCATTAGTACCCACTGTTAAGCATTCATTTTACTTTAAAACTCATCCTCTTTTCAGAAAAAATGTTACATGCAAAAAAGGGACAAGTATTAGAGGAGGACAGAATCACTTCATTGTTTAATCTGTTCTAATCCTTTTTTTATAGTCACCAGTATTTTTTCTGTTCCTGGATTCTGTATGGCAACTGCTGCAGCAGTTCCCACAATCCTTTGAGTTTACGGAGGCCTACTTGATGGCCGTATACGATAGCTGCTTCATCCCATTTTCTAGCACTTTCCTTTTCAACTGCCAGTGGGAACGAAGTCGAAAGAATGAGGTGAGCTAAGACGGGGGGGTTGTGAAAAATAATGGGAGTCAAGATTGTTGTCCTAATTCCTTGAATTTAAAAATCTATGAAAACAGGAGAGAGAAACATACATTGGAAATTATTAGCTTCTCTTTCTTTGTATCCAGAATCGTTTTCTCAATCAAATTTACACTCCTATCAATGGCTGGCAAGAAAATCTCTGTTTAGAAATCCGGCAAAAAGGAGGCTGCCCTACGAAGAGTGTAGGGCACACAAATTTGTCTACAATTTGGAACTGGCCACTCAGATTCAACCCCTGGCAGACAGCACAGTTCAGGAACCCCTGGTACAATGAGAACAACTTCAGCAATGGAGGCACTTTAAATAAAAAATTTCTCCTCACAAATAGTGACAAGGTGTGTATTAATAAACATAAGGTGTTATTCTTTAACCTTTGGCTTCCTAGATTCAAAGCCAACTATGTTTTCTACATTCTTTTCCTCTAGATGGAAAACGCTTCTTCAGAAAAATGGACCTTGTACATTTTTTCAAAAGGCTCTCTCAGTTTGCAAACCCACATTTTTCCTTGGAAATATGGGACCCTCTCCAAAAAGAGTTCTCATCGTGTTCAGGCACTGGAGACTTCTAGAGAACAAGAAAGGTCTTGGAAGGCCAAATCCAACGGCAGCTTCATTTATCATAATGGACTGCTGCTTCTCCCATCACATACAGGGACTTCAATACGTTTATGGAAAAGGTGTTATCTTCGGGGGAATCCAGAAGTTCAGGTACAAAAAAATCCAACAGAAAAAAGACTCAGTTGAAATAATCAATTGCCAAATATAGCTTCTGAATTGTGAATTATTGATGGTCTGTAATAGCCTGTTTAACATCTCATTACTGGCTCAGTTCCAAACATTCCACAGTAATGAAAATTATTTTTCAAGTGGCCAGTGCTACTAATTTGCACATTGTTCCTAAATCTTTTTAGCCCATTCAATTGTATGCCCAAAGCAATTAAAATCTAAACATGCACGAAGGCCTCAAAGATCTTGCACAATGTTAAAGGAGGACAGATGTGTGCTGCAGGAATTATTTGTGATTTAGTTCTATGTCTTGGTGCCACCCACAATCTGTTTCAGACATGTATCTCTCCTTCTGTCCTCTGGTTCAGCAGATGAGCCAATTTATTGCTGGTTCAGCCCTGATGTATATGAAAATTATTTATTAAAGGTTATACAATGCATACTCTTCTGATTCTGGTGAACTGGAGATATGGTAAAAGTTCCCATTCCATTTGAAACACTGAAGCTCCAGTGTTTGTAGGCAAACCATTGCTCTTGCCTCATCCTGCTTCCTGGCTCACAATGACTTTTCTTAAGCAGCTCCCCCAAAGAATTGCTCTAAGGGTAACAGTTGCCCCTCCCAAAAAATGTTGGGGGAAAGGAAATACTATCAACTTTTCCTTTGGTTGTGATAGGGGGATTTTTGTAGAAGTCAAGGACAGGCCTAGCCTCAACTGTGAAAACTAAAGTATATTTTCTGTCTTATGAAATTTTAAACTGCAGAAATTTTAACTGATTACAGTATTTGGATTAAAAGCGTATTTCTAGAAATCCTTCGTGTTGCATCCTCTTGGTGAGGAATTCGTGTCTATTGTTGAACACACACACATGAAGTATAAGTGCAAAATATGATTAAAAATGGCATATATAGTAGCAGCAACTATTTTGTAACTTCAGTTTTTAATATCAATGTATGTCACCCTTCAGGTTGGCCTCTTTGCTTCCAACGTTGTTAAACTCAGCGAAGAACTGGATCTTCTTCAAAAGCGACTAACCTATTTGCAAGCAAGAGGAAGCTATAGCATAGCTCTGGAAAATGCATAAGGCGGCACAACAGCTCATTAAAAATACAACCTTCATTTTTACTCTCCCATTGGTAATGCATGGGCTTCCTGAATATTCATGGCAAATGTGAACTATTGCTTCTCCTTCATATGAAATCACCTGCAGCAAGCTGGGTTTTAGAAACTTCTTAAATGAGGCACTGTACTTTATATAATTAGTGCAGGTTCGAGTCCCACCAGGCTCAAGGTTGACTCAGCCTTCCATCCTTCCGAGGTAGGTAAAATGAGGACCCAGATTGTTGGGGGCAATTAAGCTGACTTTGTAATAATGCCGCTTGGGGTGTGTGTGAAAGCCCTAATAAGCAGGCATATACATAGAATGAAGGCTACTGCTAAGCTTGTAAGCCGCCCTGAGTCTTCGGAGAAGGGCGGGATATAAATGGAATTAAAATAAAATAAATAAGTAAATAAATATATTCCCATTCATATTTTTTCTAAAATGAACATCCTGCCAAATGAACTAATGTTCTTATGCTGCAGAGACAATGGCATGCTATCTATTTACAGCCCTGGAACACAGAAAAAAAATCAATAGGAACTTTTTTCTTATTGCCTAAGAGGTAACCTGCACATTAAATATATTAATAATTGTTAAATAACACCAAAAGCTGATTATACATTCAGTAGACAAAAATAATCAAACCTGGAGCCACAGACACAACATGCCTGATAAACTGGTGCACAAAAACACAATCCTTTTAGCTTCCCTCTTCATGTATCAAGTTTACCGTTTTATTTATTCAATGTCTACTATCCGCTGTGTGTGCATGTGTACTCTATATGCAAGTTTGTGTGTGTACAGACAGAGAAAGAAAAAAACCCCTCTTCCCTATCTCTATAAAGACAGAAGTTTGCTGTAACTTCAATTATATACTATTTCCAGAAGCTTTGGTTCAGAAGCCTTAACAGCAAACAGGAAATTGCCAATTTTGAACTAATGGCTTTTTAAATAAAATGAAAACCTCTGTAAACAGCATACAATAAAACTGTGGTTTGGGACATTTGTGCATTTGATGAAATGGGGATTGTTTTTCTCTTTGTCACAATGTTACAAGGACGGACTAGCTTGCCACAATCACAAGACCTTTATGCAAATTTTACTCTGTCAAACTGCAATCCAGAGTATATAGGATTCGTGCCATTATTTCATACTCTTCATTTGCTTGCTTGTGTGCTATTTACACCCTTTGCTCTTTACTGTCTTTCTTTGCACCTAGCCCAAAAAGAAAAGGGCAAAGCTTGTTTCACCCACCTTGGGCTAAATCACGATTTGCTGCCTGAGGTCGCCTTTCTTAGCCAGGTTTTGAAGCAACTGCAGATCCTTCATCCCTTCTCTGCCAGTGGCTTTTCCTTGGCCAGACTGGCATTGTACAAACACATAAGTGTGATCGCTGGAAAAAAAGTGTAAAGGGTTACTATCTACATAAAGGCCTCCCACAGGAGCATTTGGGGTCTAAATAAAACACTCCGCGTGAAGCACGTCAGCAACCCGCCTCTCCCAGTCGTGTTTGCCGGGGGATTTCGATGCAAGGCTCGACCCCGGTCCCTCTGGGGAAGGGGCCCGGTCCCCGAGGGGCCCACAGGCCTTCCTCCCCTTTGCCCAGCCAGGGGGGGAGGAGGCGCCCGCTTGCTGCTGCGACCCCAGCCGCGCTCCGCCTATGCTCAGAAGCACCTCCTGCGCTAGGCAAGCCGCAAAGCGCGGGAAGCAATTACTTTGCACTTTCTTCCCTGCCTGGCGACTCCGAGGAGGCCCCTGGCAGAGTCCTGGCCCGGAGAGAGCGGCTCCCTCCCTCCTTCCGAAAGGCAGCGAAAGAATCGGCGCGTGAGTCGCTACTGCGCCTGCCTGGCGAAAGGAAAAAAGCGGGAAAGGGAGAAGAGGAGGAGTTTGGAAAAGGTTCGCGCTGATTGGCCAGACTCAGGTTGTCGCTTCTGGGCGGAAGTAGCATGACTGGTGGACGCCGGAAGTTCTGGTTTTATGCCACGTGATTGCTGCCGAAATGACGCACCTACGCAGTTGCGTCGTTGCGTCCGGGCTCTTAATGCGATTTATTTTTTTTAATCTGAAGACCGACTTCCGCGAGGAGATGACGATGCGCGTGAGTTGCCCGTTAGCCCTTAAAGCCCGGTGCCTTTAACGGCGAGGCCTCCGAGCGTCCGCCCGGGAGCATAATGGCCGCGCCCAACCTGATTTCCGGCTAGGATCGGAAGTGCGAGAGAAAACCGGGGAGCGCCTGGGTCAAGATGGCGGCGGGCCCCATCTCGGAGCGGAACCAAGGTAACGGCGGCGGGCGCGGGGCGGCGCGGGGAGGCCGCTGCTCAGGCGCCTCTGTCCGCAGGAGGGGCCTCCCGGAGGGCTGGATTCTAGCCGCCCTCCTCCCTCTGCGCTCGCTCGGTCCGGAAGGGGTGGGAAGAGGGGCTGGAGGCCGTGCGGAGCCCCGCAAGGGCTGCCGCCGCCTGACCCCCGTCCCCCCCCGCTCCTCCTCCCCCCCCCCAGATGCCACCGTCTACGTGGGCGGCCTGGACGAGAAGGTCAGCGAGCCGCTGCTGTGGGAGCTCTTCCTCCAGGCGGGCCCCGTGGTCAACACCCACATGCCCAAAGACCGCGTCACGGGCCAGCACCAAGGTGAGCGGGGGCGCCCCGGCCGGGCCCGGAGGGGGGAGCTAGCTTGGCCAGGAGGCCGGCCGCCGCTGGGGCGGGGAGGCGGCAGAGTGGAAACCGAGGCACAGCGGAGGGCCGCGGCCGGCTGCGAGCCCCTCTCCCGGTCGTGTCCTTTCAGGCTACGGGTTCGTGGAGTTCCTCAGTGAGGAGGATGCCGACTACGCTATCAAGATCATGAACATGATCAAACTCTACGGGAAGCCCATCCGGGTCAACAAGGCCTCAGCCCACAACAAAAACCTGGATGTGGGTGCCAACATCTTCATTGGCAACCTGGATCCGGAAATTGATGAGAAGCTGCTGTACGACACATTTAGCGCCTTCGGGGTCATCCTGCAGACTCCGAAGATCATGCGTGACCCTGACACGGGCAACTCCAAGGGTTACGCCTTCATCAATTTTGCCAGCTTTGATGCTTCAGATGCCGCCATTGAGGCGATGAATGGACAGTATCTGTGCAACCGCCCCATCACCGTCTCCTACGCCTTCAAGAAGGATTCCAAGGGGGAGAGGCACGGCTCCGCCGCTGAGCGCCTCCTCGCGGCACAGAATCCCCTCTCCCAGGCCGACCGGCCACACCAACTCTTTGCAGATGCACCACCACCACCTTCGGTGCCCACGCCAGTGGTCACCACCTTGGGACCAGGAGTTACTCCTCCAGGTACACCAGCGCTGGGGCTGGTAGCTCCTTAGTTCTGGTTCCTTTCTGCCTTTTGCCTTCTGATGATTGTTTTTTCTCACTGCTTGAGTTCTTAATGTCTGAAAAGATTGACGAGTGACTCAGCAACCAGCGGGTCATTGGGTGCTTTCCCCAATATTTCAGAGTGTTCTGTGATTTTCCATTGCAGGCATCCCCCCACCTGGATCGTTTCCTCCACCAGTACCCCCTCCGGGAGCTTTGCCACCAGGATTGCCTCCAGCCATGCCACCTCCACCCATGCCTCCAGGGGCAGGTGCCCCAGGACCTCCTTCCACAGGAGCCCCCGGGGGGGCGCATCCTCCCCACCCACATCCTTTCCCTCCTGGTGGGATGCATCCAGGTATGTTCTGTGATTTGGACAACTTCATTCTCAGCAGAAGACAGGTTCTGCCTTTGTCACTATGAGAAATCTCAGTACTGGGGGCTGCGGGAGAGTTTGGGAAGAGTGGGATCCAGCTGTGGCCCCTGTAAACCAGTTGTATGATGTGGGTGAGGTCTTCCTGACAGTCTGTGTCTTTGGAACTGTGTGAATGCATGCATGAGAAATCCCTGCCTTTTGTTACTTTCCCAGGCATGCCGCAAATGCAAGTCCATCATGGAATGCCCGGGATGGGCCCACATCACCCTGGACCCCCAGGGGCAGGGGGGCAGCCACCTCCACGCCCACCCCCAGGCATGCCCCATCCTGGGCCACCCCCCATGGGCATGCCACCTAGGGGACCTCACTTTGGATCACCAATGGGTAAGTGGAAGGGTTTGGGGTATTCTCTCCTCTTCTGGTTTAGTG
Source organism: Vipera ursinii (assembly GCF_947247035.1). Classification (NCBI taxonomy): domain Eukaryota; kingdom Metazoa; phylum Chordata; class Lepidosauria; order Squamata; family Viperidae; genus Vipera; species Vipera ursinii. The sequence goes on from NC_139528.1 coordinate 127,309, forward strand.
CCAAAAAGCCCACTGGAGTGTGAGGGCTATTGACTTTCCTAGAAATGGCTTCAAGCCAAAGAAGGGAAACGCAAGCAATTTTTATCAAATTCCCCCAACAGTCCTGCAGTTCTGATTCCTTTGTGCCTGAAGCAACTTATCTTCACAGCTTGATGCGGTCTTGGGCACCTTCTGGGTGCTGTTCTAATGCCCATGTGTTTTATTTCCCCAGGTCATCCTGGTCCCATGCCACCTCATGGGATGCGTGGGCCGCCTCCCTTGATGCCACCCCATGGATACAACGGCCCCCCTCGGCCCCCTCCCTACAGCTACCAGCGCATCCCTCTGCCGCCTCGTCCTGCCCAACGGCCCATGGTGCCTCCACGGGGACCTATGCGGGGGCCTCTCCCTCCCTAGGCCACAATAGGTCACTCGCCTGCCTGAAAAAACCACTTCCTGTGGGTCTCCCCTTTTCTGGGTTTTGTTTTGCGGGGGGGGGCGAACATTCCAGCAAGCAGCATCTCTCTCTTTAGTGAAAAACACACTCGTGTCTTTGACAGGATTGAGGGTTTGCTCATCCCATTATTAGCTGTGTTCCCTTAAACAAAAGCAGTTTTTTTCCTTTTCCCTTTTTTTAATAATCCTTTTGTGAAATGTAACTGAAAAACTTGTTTTGAAATAAAAAATGAGAAGGTTTTCTGTAACTTTCTTTGTGGTCCTCCTGCCCTCACGGAGTTGGAAGAGGATTCGCTCCTTCCAGCAGGGAGGTAACCGAATTGGGTAGGGAGAGTCACACGGGGACTTAAGCATCCAGTTTAGTTTTGCCTACACCTGGCGTGCCCTCAGCTTGCATTCCCAAAAAACAGTTTGTGCCTCTTGGTACTTTTATAGTAAAAGTTCGTGCACTGGTTAAACATGGTGTTAGTTTGGTCCGGAGTCTATAGGATTGTCCTTCTCTTTATGGCCCCTGGGAGGAGGGGACCTGTGCAAAACAACCCATTTTCTACAACTAGATCTTGTGTCCCCCAAGTCAGTTTGCAGAGTGACATCCCCTCCCACAGGTAGCTATGAATCACCCCTTGAACCCAACCACAGAGCACTTTCCACGAGGCCTTAACCAAGGTGCCAAGCCTGAACGTCTCCCCCAGAGACGGATGAGCTGCATCTCATTGGAAACCGACGCCAGGCGCAGAACGTTAGAATTTTGCAGCCACTAGAGGGCGCCCGCTCCGACAAACTCCGCAGCCCTCGCGGAGGCTGCTTCTGAGAGCATCGTGTGTGCCCAGCAGCCGCGCAGGCACCTAGCAGCTCATTTCGGCAGCAGGCGCAGAGGGCTCCCCCGGGGAGCAAAGCGACAGCTTCCGGGTCCTCTGTTAGAGGAAAGTCTTGTATGGGCTCACAACACCAACTCTGAAAGATATTTTGTGTGTGAATTAGGTTTGTCCTGGAAGAGGAGAGAAGAGAAGGGGACTCTGCTGCCTTGCCAAGAGACCCTCTGGAGCTCCTCAGGGCGGGAGATGAGCAGGCCAAGATGGGGGAGGGAGAAGCACAGCGCCTGATGGGAAGCAGGAGCTCCTGGGCGGCCCAGAGGGCGAATTGTGCGGCAATCCACACTCTTCTTGGGTTAGGCCTTGAAGGGGGCAGGGCAGAAGACTGCCAGCCCTTTCCTAGACAAAAACCACAAGGCCAGCTGGCTGGCATCCTGGAATCTCTCTCTGAAAGTGCTGGCTTTCCTTTGGCCACAGTTTGGGAACACCATGGAAGAAATTACAGCCAGACGCACTCTGGCTTTAAAGCATTCTCCTTCCTCCTGGCTTCTGACCTTGGGTTTCCTTTGGTTCACTCCCCCCCACACGCCTTGGGGCATCTCCCTTCCACTAAGCTGCACTTCTGGGTAGCAAGACCACCCCGGGAGACCCAAGCCCCGGCTCTCCCAGAGTTTTGCTATCTGAGCTCCTCCGAGACCCTTCAGCCAGCCTTGGCCCTCTCCTGGCACCACTATCAAACATGCCCCCCCCCCAGTCAAGCTGCCCGCCTGAGAGGGGAGCTGTGATCTGCTCCAGACAAAGCCCAGGTGCTCTGGGCATCCACACTAAGGGAAGGATGGCCGAAGCCCTTCCACACTGCTGCGTTGGGGTTACAGAGGCCAGAAATCAGTGGGCCATTCGCTTATGGGGGGGGGTGTGTTGAATTGGTCTTTGGCCAGAAACTGGGGATGTAAAGAAAAAGAGGGTTGCGACAGAGACCCCCGCAAGGGAGATCATCGCTGCTGTTCCAGGCTTGCTGATGTGACTAGGGTCACTGGCTTCGCGGCTGCTTTTTTAAAAAGCCTGCTTCGAACAAGCGCCGCGGAAAAGACAGCGCAAGCGAGGACTTGGTAAGTCGTCTCTTCTGCGCTCCTGTTCCCGCGGGAGAGGCAGCCGCTTCCTCCTCGGACCGCTTTGCCTCTCTCGGTGCGCTGTGCTGAAAGGGGCTGTGCTGGGATGCGGGGAAAGCGGGACTTGGGCGGAGCCCCCTCCTCGCGGAGCCACGGCCCGCTCCGGCCGGCTCGTCCCCCCGAGCGGGCTGTCATCCCCGTCCCCTTCCCCTCCGTGCCACAATGGACTCTCCCGTGACTGGAGGGGCGCAGCAACCTCTGCGCTCTGGCTCCGCCGCCGCTGCTCCCCCTGCGTCTCTCTGGCGGTTGCGGCGGCGTGCGGCGGCGGCGGGAGCGAGCGCCTGCCTGCCTGCCTGCCGGCGAACGGGCTGGGTACCGCGGGAGCGAGGTGAGCCAAAGACAGACCCGGGGATGTGCAGGCCGGCCGCGGTGGATGCCAGCGCCGTTTCTCCCTTCGTGTAGCCATTTTGTCCTGGGAAAGCTTGGCCTTCCTCCCCGCCTTCGCGCCCCGCGTCTTGTAGCCCCTTCCCCCCGCGGGCTCGCATTGCCGGCCTTGGCTGGTGAAGGACTGCGGGACGGTCCCTGAGGAGATGCTCAGCCGCCGCCGGGGCTGCACAGAGGAAGAAAACCGTAAGGGGGTGGCGTTGGTGGGAGAGAAAATGACCTTGGATGCCGGGGTGGGGGCGCGAGCCGGGGGAGGGGGCTGGGGCTCTTAACCTTTCGCTCATCATCATGTAGCCGGGTTTTTTTAGGCCGACTGAATAATTGGGGGGGGGCAAGCGGGCTCCCCCCCCCAAAGCGCACGAAGTCTGTTGTCTCTCTGGAGCAGCCAACGCGGAGAATGGGTTCCGTCGGGGCTGCAAATTAAAAATAGGTTCCGCGCGGGGAGGGGGGAGGGGAATGATGGTTATGAAAGAAGCCTCTCTCTGGTCTTCGAGGCCCCCACCCAAGGACGGAAAGGAAGAGATGGGCTCGGGAGTCCCAAATTTCCTCAGATCAGCCGATCGCTTGCTCGCCCCGAAAGGATTCCAGCCCCAATCAACTGGACTACACTCCCCATAGCTCACAGCCAGCGTGATCCCCGTTCGGAATCATGGGACCCGAGACGTAGCCCAACGTCTTTGCATATTTAGATAGATTTGATCAGCTAATCAAGTGGGTTTTCGAGCGGACAAGGGCTTCCCGCCGCGCTGGTGAGGCAGCTGTCGCGCCGGATCGCTCGGGCTCTGCGAGAGGCTGTGGCTGGGCTGGCAACGAGGGTCCCTCTTTCTCCGGGGTTGGCGGCGAGGAACGCGGGCGCGGCTTCCCCAGCTATAGGTCTGCAGTTCCGGGGGAGGGGGGGTTCCTTCCCTGCCAGGTTGGTACACCGAAGCTCCCTCCGCGCCCGGCTCGCGTGTTTGGTTCATTGTTGGGGGCAAACATTTGAAGGAGGCCGTGAAAATGCCAGGGCGGGAGGTGACCTTGCCCGAGTCCGGGGGCCGGGCTGTGCGCGAGCCTCAGGTTGCGCGAATGAGGCGAGGGATCCTGAGCCCCGCGCAAGGCCGAACAAGCGTTCCTCTTCGCTTAGGAGCGGCCCCTGGAATCCGGCCCGAGTCGTGTGGGCAACGGCGCTCTGTACACGCTCAGAATGCGGCTACTAGGTAAAATAAGCCCCGGCATGGTACTGGAAGGGGGAGGGGGTCGGTCGGGTGGAAACGGCGTTGAAAGAAATGGTTCCTCCCTTCCCCCCTTTTGGAAAAATCTGCTCACCTAGGTGGAGCTATGCAAATGCCGATGCCGTTCCCGACCCTTTCGGTCAACTGCAGGGAACCAGAAAACGGGCGGAAATCGGGGGCCTTTCGGGAGCCGAAGTGCGCGCTGTGGCTGAAGGTTTCCCGGCCTGGAGGGAGCCGGTTCCCTTCCCCTTTATAGGTTGATAAAGGGTCCTCGTGGCGTGCCGGTTGCATGGCTGCTTCAGTGCTCCCCCCGCCCCGGCGCTCCTTCTTGGGCGAGAAAGAAGAAGGGGCCTGGGGGATGCTTCCACCTCCCTCCTCTGTGTTGGGGGCAGATTGGACACCCACCCCCGGCTGGTTCATGCCAGGCCCTGGAGGTCTCTCTGGGAGAGAGAGAGAGAGAGAGAGAGAGAGAGAGAGAGAGAGAGAGAGAGAGAGAGAGAGAGAGAGAGAGAGAGAACCTTTATTTTCCTGTGGGCACAATGGCATTCATTAAAAATGAAATTTAGTTGCTTTCTCTCAAAGTGTACACATACATAACACATGTAAATGATACTATATTTAACATATGTATAGACCTACACCCTTACATATAAGTAACATATAAATAATCCAGGATCCACTAAAGGAAGCCCAAGCTCCCCTTTGAAGGGCAATGCCATAAGGCGGAGGCAAAAGAGATGGCATTCCCGTGGGAAATGTACATTGTTTGTTTTTCAATCACAAACTGATGCAAAAGCAAATTAAAAAATCTGGACTGGAAAGATACGAAAGTGAGGCAAAATAAGTGAGGCTCACTTGCCCTCTGAGCCTCACAAATTAGGAAGAGGATCTCTGCTGATCCCTGGGCTTGTCAGATAGGAGCCTTGGGGAACCGTTGCCTTTCGCCCCCTGGTTCACAGCCTCTCTCCTGCTTCCAGAGATTAAAAATAGCCTGCTGTGGAGAGGAGAGCACTTTTCTTCCTTCTCCCCCCCCACCAAGCCCCCTTTTACTCCTGTTCTTCCAAAGGCCCCTGGAGCAAGAAGTGGCTCTGTCCCGGTGTGTGTGTGTGTGTGTGTGTGTGTGTGTGTGTGTGTGTGTGTGTATGCTTCTGGAGGGTGCCAGCTTGGACAACTAGGATCCATTGCAAGGCCCCTCGACTTTGAGTTTCCTTATCTGGAAGTGGAGAGGGAAGAAGGACACGGGGCTCATTTGGGAGCAGCAGGGGGAGGTCACCAACTGATCACCTCAACTACCTGCATTTAACAAGAGTTTCAATCGGTGGCCCTTGTTTGTTTGTTTAAACGTGTGCCTTCAAGTCACTCTTGATTCCTGGCAGTGTCTGGAGAAGCCTCTGCAGTTTTCTTGGCACCATTTTAAAAAAAGATTTCCCCTTTTCCCCCGCCTTCCCAGGGTCGAGTGAGGGGACTGGCCTAGGGCCTTCAATCATCTCCCCCCCACAAAGCTGGCTCTCTCATTCATAAATACTGGGGCTTTAACTGCATGGAAGGATTCCCCTCCCTGCAACTACTACAACTTCAGTGAACGGGGGAGAGGTTCTTGCAGCCCCTCCTGGCAGGTAAACTCAATAAAGACTCCAGGGAAAAAGTGTGCCAGTCTTCCTCTGCTCCTGGCCCTCTGACTTCTGGGCCTGCCAGGCTGAGAGGGCGCATGGTCTGGCACTCCTCCTGGGAACTGATCTGAAGGAAGCTGCTTCTTGCTTCTGACAGGAATACAATCTTCCCTTCCTCCTTGGGACGTGGAACTCCAGTGCCACCCTCAGCCTCTCGGTGAGCAGGAAAGATGCAGGCCGTCCCTGCCAGGCTGGCCGCAGTTGGCGCAAGGGGGCTTTTCTCCACCTCATCTCCTTATCCTGCCAGCCAGTTCATGGCTGCAGAAACTGCGCCTAAGTTATGCCTTATAGCAGCCTAGGAATAAGTCACCTATTAAAGCATATATACAAAAGCACGGCAGCAGGTTTATTTCTCGCCTCAGGCTTTATTCCAAGAGCTTTTTAATGGTGGGGAAATGCCCTCGGATTTCTTTCTGCCAGCTTCTCTCCCTCTCTTTCTGTGCATGTGTTGGAGGGGGATGTACCTTGAACCTCGAGAAAGGAAGTGCTTAGTGAAGGGGCAGCTTTTGGTTCTGATCTTCCAAACTCCCTTCTTAACCTCTTGGCTGAGGCTTGGACAAACCGGCTGCAAATTCTGGCTCGGGAAAGCCTTGGGGTTTCCAAGTGGGACGTGTGGCACAAGCTCCCACATTGCACATGTGTGTGATTGCTGAGCAGGTGAGATATTATCCAAGCAAAACTGGGCCAGTCTCGGTATCCACCAGTTGCGATCAGAGAGAAAAATCAAAGAGGGGGTAAGAAGGTGGGAGGTCTGGATAAGATGGCAATGCCTGCACAGGACTCCCCTCTCACCCAGAATAGTCCCACCCAAGAGGGAGGGCTGGCTGTGCAGGGGGTGAGAGAAGCCGGAGACTGGGGGTGGGGTGGGGGTGGGTCAGCTAGAAAGACATCCAAGGCAGCGCTGGGGGGCAACCGTCCCTTTCCATTGGCTGGTTCTGTCCTCAAGTGGCTCGACTTCTTTTACTCTCTTCCACTGAATCTTGTCCCCATCTTGCCTGTTGGGTCAGCTGAGCTGCCCTTTGATGGCTGGGCTTCTACCTGACCGTATGTCTCCTTCCTTTGCAGGGCTGCATTGCTCCCCTTGGCAGGCACCGCCGCCTCCTCCAGAGCAGAAGCCAGGGCTCAGGCACATGGGTTGCCCCCCTCGAAGAGCTGGTCCTTGAAGGGGGAGTGTCTGCCTAAAGGAGGAGCTGCCTGCCTTGTCGGTGGGTGCTGAATACGGTGCCTCCCGCTCAGCCACCCACGCCTTCCTTCTCCTCTCATCTCCAGGCCCAAAGGGCTGGTGGGAACCATGGACGAAGGCTTTAGAGACCGGACCGCCTTCATCCGCGGTGCAAAGGACATCGCCAAGGAGGTGAAGAAGCAGGCGGCCAAGAAGGTGGGCAAGGGGGTGGACCGCGTGCAAGACGAGTACACCAAGCGCGCCTACGCTCGCTTTGAGGAAGAGGACGATGATGACTATCAGCCTCAAGATGGATACTACCGTGGGGAGCCCTCGGCCGACGAGGAAGGGGCCTCCAGTGACGCCACGGAAGGCCACGATGAAGATGACGAGGTCTATGAGGGGGAGTACCAGGGGATCCCCCGGAACGATTCCCTGAAGGGTGGAGACCGGCTGACGGCCAGCCCGGAGGCAGCCAGCGAGTTCAGAGACTTCGATGACCTGGAAGGAGAGAAGAAGAAGGAGAAGGAGGAGCTTTCCCAGCAGTATGAGCTGATTCTGCAAGAGTGCGGACACGGGAGATTCCAGTGGACGCTCTACTTTGTGCTTGGACTGGCCCTCATGGCTGATGGAGTGGAGATTTTTGTGGTCGGCTTTGTCCTCCCTAGCGCTGAGAAGGACATGTGCTTGTCAGACTCCAATAAAGGCATGCTGGGTGAGTCCCCAGGGAGGCCTGATTTTCCTCTTGGGGTAATCTGGCAAAGGAGGCATGACCTTGGGAGGGGGGGGCGGGGCTGGCCCGATAATGTGTTTGTGGTTGGAGATCCAGGTTTTTTATAAAGTTTAAAGTTTCAGAAGACAGTAACTTTCCTAACCCCCTCTTGGAGTCCTAGAGCTTCACAGAGGATTGTAAAAAAAAAGAGGCTTTCTGGTAGTTGAGATGAAATAGGTTTTTAAAAAACAACAAAAAAATCCAGCTTAGGAAAGAGGCATAATAATTTTAGCAAGAAATTTGCAGCCCTGAAGGAAGTCACACCAGTTCACGTGGAATGAGTTGTGGAGTTGGTACTGCTGATTTTTCGGCGACAGAAAGTACTTGTAGCAAACTTTCAGATTGCATAGTGCTCTCTTGCCACCAGTACAGTCTTTATGGGATCAGACAGATTGGGAGCACAGTTAAGGGTTTGACCACGTGGTGCGCAGGCGTCTCGGGACAGAGCTGAGATTCTATAGAAACTGAGCTGCTGGGTTTGCACTGCTTTGGACTTTGGGATTGTATGACTGCTCTGCGTTGGATGCAAGCAGACAAATTCCATGCCCATGAAAAAGTAACAGAGCAGGGAGGACAATGCTGTAAGTTTTCATTTTTTCCTGAAATACTAGCTCTTGGCATTTAGGGATTCCTTAATTTTACTAAACCATGCCATTAGGGCCACCAGATGGTTTTGGGGGGAGAAAAAGTTGAATATATTCATGGAGGAAATGACTGCTCTCCGCACACAGGCCAGGATCAAGGTGATCAGGGTCCAGCCATCCAGCTGGCTGAGCTCCCACCGGTGCTCTGGGCCGGTGGCACCCTTGGCCTGATCCAGCAGGTTCTGCTCTGCTTAGCATTGTACATTTCCGGGCATCTCTCTGTTGAGGTAATCTGTGGGCCAAAGAGAGGATTCTGTGTCCATTTTAACAAAGAACACACTAAAGAAAGGCAGCAACTCTCCCCCAGGCAGTGACCCCAAGTACGGGGGGGGGGGGAAGATATCATCTCCTGAAAGGAGCGGAAGCCCCTTGGCTGCTGCAGGAACAGCAGCTCCCTGGCCGCTCTGTGACTCAGTCGGGGACGCGGCAGCTGCTGCTGCTGCTGGCTGACTCATCTTCCCCTTCTCCATCTTAGCGGCTCGGTGCAGAGAGACCAGCCCCCTCCCCAGCTTATCTCCTTGCTGCTTTGGGGCGCTGCAAGGAGGCCAGCGGGGGCGGGCAGGAGGAGAGAGAGCACAGCAGAATTAAATTCCCCAGAAAGGAAGAACGGTGCCTGGGTGGAGGAAGCCTGGTGTCTGTGTGTGTGTGTGTGTGTGTGTGTGTGTGTGTGAGAGAGAGAGAGAGAGAGAGAGAGAGAGAGAGAGAAATCGGGGGAGGGGGAGCTTTTGAGGCAATAGCAGGGCCAGCTTTCCATGCGACACCACTGCAGTGCGGCAAAGCCAGCCTGCCTCCCCATTTCTGGTGGGGAAAGTCCGGGCAGGAATGGGGCAGCGAAAGCTCCCTTCTAGTTTGGGCCTTGCAGGTGTGCCAGGCCCTTTTCCACTGCTGTGGGTCTCCTACGTTTTGCCACTGATGAGGCTGCTTTCTGAAGGCCTTGGCCGGGACTCTCCGACAGCCAGGGTGGTTGGAGAAGATGGGCACTGAGGCCTCAGCAAAGGGTGGGAGAGGCTGCCCAGAGGGCGCATTGGCCCAGTAAGCAGAGCAAGGCCTGTCCGGGACCACATGGGGGCTCCTTGATGGCTGGTGCCTCCAGTGAACATGCAAATAGCCCATCAAGGAGCTCATGGGGGGGTGTCTCCTAGCTCCTGGTCACTCCAACACTGGTTCAAGCCTGGGGCCCTTTTTTTTTAAAAAATCCCATTTATATCCCGCCCTTCTCCGAAGACTCAGGGCGGCTTACAATTTAAGCACAAACCAATGTGCTTAGCAGTAGCCTTCATTCTATGTATATGCCTGCTTATTAGGGCTTTCGCGCCCCCCCCCCAAGCGGCATTATTACAAAGTCAGCTTAATTGCCCCCAACAATCTGGGTCCTCATTTTACCTACCTGGGAAGGATGGAAGGCTGAGTCAACCTTGAGCCTGGTGGCTCAAGGTTGGTCAGCTGTCTGACAGCTCTAATTTTTGCTCTTATTTATTTGAGCAATCCGGCCTGGTTTGATGGGTTAACGGCTGGGTTTTTAACATGGTTTTAATTACTGTTTATATCGGGCATAATATTTAATTGTTTTTTAATTTTTGTACTTTGTTTTTAATATTTATTGCCCTGTACACCGCCTTGAGTCCTTCGGGAGAAGGGCGGTATAAAAATTTAATAAATATAATATAAATATAATAATATAAAAGCCAGAAACCCTCCCCCCCCCGCCAAGTCAATTTCCTCCCAGAAAAGTGCAGGTGAAGCCACGGAGGAGCAGGGGTGCCTCTCCAGCAGGGAGCAGCGTACAGATCCACCCCAAGGGTGAGACGGAGCCATTGGAAATCTCCACAGCCCCCTCTTGCCTCACAGCAATGGAGATGCTGCCAGAAGCCTCCTGGCTGTCAGAGCCCAGGCCAGGCCAGCCGGGTGTCGGGCAGGAGGCACAATTGGCTGGTGTTGGAGAGGTTAATTCTGGACCACGAGCAGGTGGAAAGAGTCCCCACCCACTGAGCTTGCTCTGGAAGCCACGGGGCACCTTCCCCTCCTGGCCCTCAGCCTGGGTCACCAGCTGGGTTGGTGTTAATGCAAGCCCCTCCGTCCCCCAATAGCGCCAGGCTCTATCTGACTGCCAGTCCTTTCCCCAAGAATAAACAGAGGGTTGCCAAGCGCCCTCTAGGACCCGGCTGCTCTGCTATAACTCCTCCTCCTCCTCCTGTCTCTCTCCTCCAGGCCTGATTGTCTACCTGGGAATGATGGTGGGTGCCTTCCTGTGGGGCGGCCTGGCAGACCGGCTGGGGCGCAGGCAGTGCCTGCTGATATCACTCTCGGTCAACAGCGTCTTTGCCTTCTTCTCCTCCTTCGTGCAGGGCTACGGCACTTTCCTCTTCTGCCGGCTGCTCTCTGGTGTGGGGTAAGGGGACCCCGGGGGCTTTAGTCTGGGGACAGCCTGCCTGTTCTCCCACCCTGAGGCCTTCCAGGGCGAGGGTGCAGTGGGCATCCACCTCCTCCCCCAGCAGAACAGAGCAGTGTGTCCGAGATCAGGCAGGGCCGGCTAAGGTTTGCAAAGACAGCGAGATGCAACTTGAAGGCATCTCCATTGGCCCCAGCGCAGGGGCTCTGAGAAAGGGACGGGGCTGCCCGAGTTGTTTTGGCCAGGAGGGTGGCGGGGTCTCCCCGTCCGTCTTCTGAAATTGCTCTCTCTCTCCCCCCCCCAGCATTGGGGGGTCCATCCCCATCGTTTTCTCCTACTACTCGGAGTTCCTGGCCCAGGAGAAGCGTGGTGAGCACCTCAGCTGGCTCTGCATGTTCTGGATGATCGGCGGCATCTACGCCTCCGCCATGGCCTGGGCCATCATCCCCCATTATGGTGAGTCCCAGAGGGCAGGGGGAAAGGAAGGATCAGGACGTCCACAGGCCGAAGGAGACCCACGTGGGGCTGAGCCCTTTCCAGCTCAGCTGCAGGCCCCTGGCTGGCTGGCTGGCTGGCTTTCCAGCCCTGCAGCAAGGCAGTGGGATTTCCTCTTGGGCCCACGGAAATTGGCCCTCTTTTATACACGTTGACCCATTTGTCCTCCCAAGTCGGGCAGCCTCCGACCCAGCAAGCAGGAGGGTTTGTCCCTCCTTCCCAATCCATAGGGGTCTGCCATGTGTGCCCTCATGGGGCTTGGAAGCTCGGGAGGAGAGCCAGGGTTCAGCCATTCTTCTCCCAATGGGCTGGACCTAGAGGCTTGGGGGGGGGGGAAGAGAGTTTTCATAGGCAGTGAAGAAGACATTCCCCTTTTGTAAAGCCCTCTTCTCCATCACACACACACACAACCTCCCCCCGTCACACAGGGTGGAGCTTCCAAATGGGATCTGCCTACCAGTTCCACAGCTGGCGCGTCTTTGTCTTGGTCTGCGCCTTTCCGTCGGTTTTTGCCATCGGAGCACTTACCAGCATGCCGGAAAGCCCCCGCTTCTTCCTGGAGGTAAGAAGACCCCAGTGCCCCCTTTCAAGGGACGGAGAGGGCTGCTAGATGCCCACAGAGCGAGCCCTAGGCCGGTGTTGGGCCAACTCTGCTTCCCCGTTGCCTGTCCCCCAGCAGCTGATGCGGGAAGGGCCCAAGAGCTGAGCCTCCGAGGGGTGAGGGGCAGAGGAAGACCCTCAGGGAGCAAGTGGGTGGACACCTCCCTGTTTCTCTCTTTCTAGAACGGCAAGCATGACGAGGCCTGGATGGTTCTGAAGCAGGTCCATGACACCAACATGAGGGCAAAAGGCCACCCTGAACGGGTCTTCTCGGTAGGACCTTTCCTCCTTCTCCTCCCCATCCCCCTCTTCCTGGCGACCCGCCCACCACCAGGTCTCTTTGCATCTGTTAGCAGGGACCCTCCCTGTTACCCTCTTGGCTGGGGGGGGGCTCTGCTTGACTTTCAAGCTGGGAAGGCTGAGGACCCTCACTGCTCCTTGCACGTTCCATTGGCAGGTGACTCACATCAAGACAATCAAACAGGAGGACGAATTGGTCGAGATCCAGTCGGACACAGGGACCTGGTACCGGCGCTGGATGGTCCGCTTCCTGAATCTTTCTCAGCAGGTCAGTTGTCCAGGGTGGGGGGTGGGGGCTGGGGGCAGGGTTTCTGGGACTGCTGGGTTCCCTTCATGGGAGCCGTGCTGGGCAACCACACCAGCCGGGGGAGGCTGCAATTCAACCGCGGCCTCCGCAAAAGGCTTTTGGACCAGGGACCACCTCCCAAAGGATGCGCGGGAGAAGCCGCCCAAGTCCCTTGTGCCCCTTGCTGCGTCCCAGACCTGGGAAGCTCCAAGCGCCTCCCCTCCGCTTCCACAGGTCTGGGCAAATTTTCACCAGTGCTTTGCTCCCGAGTATCGTCGGGTCACGTTGATGATGATGGCAGTCTGGTTCACCATGTCCTTCAGGTGAGCCATGCTGGGGGAGAGCCAAGCGACCTGGTGCTGGATCCACAGATCTCCCGCGAGGGAGGGAGGGAGGTGCATTGGTCCCTTCTCTGAAAAACAAGAGGAGCCCAAACCCCTCTGGGCTGGGCTGACAATGGAAAAGCCCCCCCATTTCCCCTGGCCTAAAATCCCTGGGTTATTTCCTCTTCCATCACAAGCCCCCCGAGATGATTGGCAGAGAAGAGCCCAGGGCTCCTATAATGAAATGTTGAATTGACATTCATGGAGCCGTGAGGATCGAGCCCCTAGTCTATGCGGGGATGCAAAGAGGAATAACGTTGAGCCTTTAAGTAACAAAGAGCAAACCTCGCATCGCTCCTGCCCACGAGCAACGCCACCAAAGACAGTACAAGCCACAGCCACGTTGTAGCCGAGGGTCTTCGCTCCCAGCATTTCCCTCAGTTGGAGTTGGAAGGACCAGCACCCTGACAGGAGGAGCTGTGGGCTGGGCAGCTGGACTTAGGGAGGTTGCTTGGACCCACGGCCTCCTTGCCCCACCAGGGTCCTTGCCCAGTGAGGAATTCTGGGAGTCGGTGCCCCAACGCCCCGGGTGTCATCAAGTTGGGAAGAAGGGTGTTCTGGAAAACCAGCCCTTCTCTCTAGTTGAAGGTCCTCCAAACCTTTCTGGTTCTTTCTCTCCCCTCTTCCTCCACCTGCCTTGGCCATTGGGCAGCTACTACGGTCTGACCGTCTGGTTCCCAGACATGATTAAACACCTCCAGAATGTGGAATACGCCTCCCGCACAAAGGTCTTTAAGAACGAGACGTTCAGACACATCACCTTCAACTTCACCCTGGAGAACCAGGTCCATCGCCAGGGGGAATACTTCAATGACAAGTAGGTGTCAACCCGGCTCTGCTTCAGAGGCTGGCCCTGTGACGAGCCCAGTGGGGCTTCAGTTGGGGCAGAGATGAGATGCTTCCTTGAGCAGCGTCGTCTCTGGGCTGTCCCCTTCTGGGTTTTTTTCAGGACAAGGAAAGGGCTGGGCTACCTCAACACCCCACACTGCAAAGTCTCCCAAAGCAGAGATACTTTTCAGGTGGATTTTTGTAGCCTGGCCGAGCATGGCCTGCAACCCACTGTAGGCAGAGAGCCGCGTCATGCCGAGTCTGAAGGAGCCACCTTAGAGGGCTCAGCAGCCTGCATGAATTAAGCAGTGGACCTTCAACCTCCTCTCTCTCCCCCTGGACAGGTTTATTGGCCTCAAGATGAAGTCAGTCACCTTCATCGACTCTTTGTTTGAAGAGTGCTACTTTGAGGACGTCACATCGAGCAATACTTTCTTCAGGAACTGCACTTTTCTGGCCACTGTCTTCTACAACACAGGTAACATGTCTGAGGCGGCCGGAGCTGCTCCTGGGCACCTCTGGGTGGGTGGGTGTCCTTGGGGAGTCTCCGTCGTCCCTCCCGCCTCAGCTGGGCTTTCTCAAAGGCCTCTGAGCGCTTGCCTGCTGCTGAGCCCACCTCACGTCCCCCGTGAAGAAGTCACAGCCTTTGCAGTTCCTGACTTCAGACCAACTGAAGACAGAAAAAGGAGGCTCCAAAGCAGCTCTCGGCCTTGGAAGACACCGGCAGGCAGGCCCAGTCGGGTGGGGGGAGCAGTTAGCACCGAGGAGCCTGCAACAGGCCATTCAGAAAAAGGGCTGTCCTGAGACAGCAGCCATAACCAGACGGTTCCTGGGTGGGCTCCTGGCTTGAGCAGACGGAGGGGAGGGGGGGCTTAAGGGTTGGGACCCGGCTCCTATGGGGGGATCTGCCTGGTTTCTTTAGGGAATGGGCCTAAGCCCTGCCTCTCGCCCCCAGACCTCTTTGAATACAAGTTCATCGACAGCCGGATCGTCAACAGCACCTTCCTGCACTACAAAGAAGGCTGCCAGCTGGATTTCAGTGACGACAACAATGCTTACATGATCTACTTTGTCAGCTTCCTGGGCACCCTGGCAGTGCTGCCGGGCAACATCGTCTCTGCACTCCTGATGGACAAGATCGGGCGTCTTCGCATGTTGGGTGAGGGGGCCCCCCTTTTGGCAAGTGCTTGGCAGGGATCAGCCCCCCATCTCAGCAGGTCGTCCTGGGAGACGGGGAGTGGAAGCCCCCCGAGAGACGTGGGTGGCCCCTTTTCAGCCCTGGGACTGGCTGTCAAGGGGCCGGTTTAGGATCTGGTGTGGCGCTGGACCCCTTCTGAGCTCTGCATTGCTCTGACTCTGGATGCCCGATGCCCTGGTGGGATCTGTCTGGATCAGAGGCTTTGAAACCAGCCACGGGGATTCCTGGTCTGGGCAGGACTTCATAGTGGAGGCAAAAAGGTTTCTGAGCCTGCCCGTTTTTCACAATGAGGTCTAGAAACGGACCGCGGTGAGCTAATGCTTGTCTTCCTCCTTCGCTGCTCCTCCGACCAACGCAGCCGGCTCGAGTGTCATGTCTTGCATCAGCTGCTTCTTTTTGTCCTTCGGCAAAAGTGAGTCAGCCATGATTGCCCTCCTCTGCTTGTTTGGCGGGGTCAGCATTGCCTCCTGGAACGCCCTGGACGTCCTCACGGTGGAGCTGTACCCTTCGGACAGAAGGTGAGACTCTCCCGACTTGCCTTCCAGGTGGGGGGAGCAACGGGATAGCTGGGCAATGGGTCTCGCCTACACAGTGTGTGTGTGTGTGTGTGTGTACACAAGGGTTGTCTTGGTGAAAATAACTGCCCCCTGTGAGCCTGTTTGGGGAGGAGCCGGCTCCTTCGGGCATTTTCTGTGCTTCTGCCCCTGATGGGCTCCTGGTGGCCTCGCTCTTGAATGGATGGTGATCCCGCCCAGCCACTGGAACCAGAAGGGATGGGGGGACTCGGTCAGAGCTCTGCACCCACAAAAGCTTCCCACTGTCCCTTCCTCCTCCTCCTTCTCCTCATGGCCTCCCCCTCCCTGCTTCCAGGACCACCGCGTTTGGGTTCCTCAATGCTCTCTGCAAGCTGGCGGCGGTTTTGGGCATCAGCATCTTCACGTCGTTTGTGGGCATCACAAAAGCCGTGCCCATTTTACTGGCATCAGTGGCCCTGGCCGTGGGCAGCTCTCTGGCCCTGAAGCTGCCGGAGACCAGGGGGCAGGTGCTGCAATGAGAGTGAGCCCCCGGGCTCTTCTGCCCCCGCTCCTGCCCGGGGGAGATTTAGCGTTGTAGACACTGTGACTGTCTTGTTGTACCATTTCAATGGGAAATCTGTCTTCGCTTGGGTTTTCTTCTGCAAGCTCACTTGTTCTTTGAGTTCTCCTCACGCTCCTTTCTCCCACGGTGCTGAGGTGGACATGAAGGTGGGGAGGCCAGAGAAGCCGGAGGAGGGCAGGCCAAGCCGTGGGAGATGGGTGGCATTTACAAGTTAGGCATTAGCAAACATAACCCCAAATCTTGTATTCTGCAATCTATTTTCCTGCTTCTAGATCATGGTTTCCGTAAGTCTGTGAATATGTGAATATGTCTTCTATTTGTCCAGTAAACTAAGACTACAACTCCCAGCAGCCATAGCTAGCTAGCAGTGAGAGCTAGAAGCAGGGATCCACATAGTACAAGCACACAAGCAGACAGATTGGGGCTCTGCTGGCATTTGAATTGGAGGTGTAACCTCGCTTTCCTCAAACCTGGTGGGCATGAGCCCCCCCATAGCACAATTGTCTTTGGAAAAGATTTTATAAGGAGTTCTTTAACTTGCAACTGTTTGCAATGGTGCTTTTGAAGGGGTGGCCCCTCCCTCGGGGCTTATCTAGGACCCCCTTGGGCCTTGGCCATTCCTGGCTGTGGGTGAGTCAACCCAGTGGGGAGGGGGAGGGGAGGGCGAATACAACCATTTTAATTCCTGAAGGAAAGGAGGAAGCTCTTCCTTCTTTCTTCCCCCTGAACATTGAAACTTGGATTTTGTGCATCCGAGTGCAATTTGTGAGGAGTTAACCAGAAATGCCTAATTGCATTTGTCATGAACAGCCCAAAAGAGCACAACATAAGCGGCTGGGTGCCGGAGCAAAGAGCGACAGGCAGATCTTGGACCAAATGAAGCATGGTTTTATGTGGCCTCTGATATTTTGCCATCTTGTACCAAAAAGGGAGCCCCCCTCCTTGCACCCTAACCCTTCACTCCCCTAATTGATGGCGGGACCACTGGGGGGGGGCGGCCCCATGTCCTTTTGCCCCTGTAGCAATGATGATGGTTCCTCCTTTATTGGGAAGAATGGCTGGGTGTCTTGTCTTCCTCTTCCTTGAATCTCTCCAGATGGAGAAAGCCACATTTTCTTGCAGGGTGAGGAAACTGACAGCCCCCCACCCCCACCCACGCTGAAGAAACCTTAGCGGGTGAAATGGCATCCTCCCTGCTGCTTCCAGACCTCGACCTGCCCCGGCTTTAGTTCCCCTCCCTCGTTTTGGTGCAGGTGGGCTTCTGAACAAAACCAAGACACAAACCATATGTAGCTCTATCTGTGTGCAAAACCAACTGACAAACACTTTGTGCTGTGGTGTAGTTTTTAGATGTTTGTAAAGAACAATTTAAAAAAACCTGGAAAAAAAACAACCCATCTCAACTGTAGTCTCTGGGTCATTTCATTTTGTATAAACAGAAAAGCCAAGAATGGTGATTAGACAGGAGTTATTTTAAATGTCATTGTGAGAAACAGTGATTTTTTTAAAAAAAGATGCTTTGGCTAATGTGTACAGATTGTTCAGCAGGAAAAGGAAATCTGGATGTTTGGCTGAATCGAGCCGTGTTCCCACGACCACCATAATGAACTTGTAGTTAACAATAATCCATGTAAAAAATGGAAATAAAAGTTTGAAAAATTTAATGATTTTTCCTGCTTGAACTGTGCTTTTTAATAACCTGAGATTAACGTCCATTCCACAGGCCACCTTTTTTGTGGGAGCTGCAAGACCTTTTTAAAGAAAGCCAAATCAGTTTGGGGGGAGGGGGTGTGTAAGGGGTGTGAGACCGGAAGGGAGCCTCCCCCTGCAGGCAGGGTCTCTCTTGATGGGGGGTGGCAAGCGGCAGGCAGTAAGGCTGGGGTTCGGGCTCTCCTGTCATCTGGGGGGGTTTCCCAGTGCCGGCCGAGTGGGGGCCCCTCTAAGGGTCGATTGAGCCCCTCCTACCTGATGAGGGATGCTGTTTTTAGCGCACGCTATGGCCTCCGTGCGCCTTTGGCGTCTAGTCATGCCGGCCACATGACCACGGAGACGTCCTCGGACAAACGCTGGCTCTTCGGCTTTGAAACGGAGATGAGCACCGGCCCCTAGAGTCGGAAACGACTAGCACGCATGTGCGGGGGAACCTTTACCTTTACCTTTACCTTTATGGCCTCCCTGCCAACCTGGCAGCGTCCTGGGGTGGAGCCTGGCTTGAGCTGCAATCTCCACTGGAGGCCATTTAGCCAACATGTCCGCCAGAGCGCAGGGCGAGTGCCAGGAGCAAATGGACATTTGACCCTGCTGTCATTTCAGCCAATGCTCTTTCCTCTGAATCCTTTGCCGAGGGGAGGGGAAGAAATTGCGGCCCTCTTTTCTTCATCTCCCCCCCCCCCAGCTATCTTCCTTCCCCCCAAAGTGAGCAGACACAGGGAGGAAAGCCCAAGGCATTTAATACACTTCAGCAGACACCAGGCACGGGAGCAAGCTGGAGGGGCACCAAGGGCTGCTCTGGGCAGCTCAAACCGGAAGGAGGTCTGGAGGTCAGGGCCCACCCGCACCGGCTTGCGTGAGCCCCGTCTTCCCCAACTTGCCAGCCGCGGGCGGGTCGTGCTTGGCCCCTCCCAGGCACCGGGGGCTCTGGCCGACGTGCGAGCCCTTCTCCCACTGCTGCGGGGTCTTGGCCTGGATGGAGAGCGAGTGGACGGGGCCGGCCAGCTCTTCCTGGAGAAGGTCGTTGACCAGGCGGTGCCGATGGATGAGCGAGAGGCCCTCGAAGCGCCGGCTGGCCACCACCACCCGGAAGTGGGTCTCCGCGCCGCGCGGCACGGCGTGCAGGTGGCTGTCGTTGATGACCTCCAGGTGGAGGGGCTCGAGGGCCGCCTGCAGCTTGGCCCGGATGCCCGACTCCACCGGCTTCTCCATGGCCGACCCGCTCAGCGCCGCGCGTCCGGCGGCGGAGGCTGGGCAGCGGAGGGCACGGCCGAGCACCAGCAGGCTGGAGGAGAGCATCGGAGAGCCGGCTGGGAGAGCTGTAACACAAACGCCGGGGAAGGGGGAGTCTCGGCGCCCGGGTTCCCCACCGCCCGGGGCGCGCGGGCATCGAGGCCCTCGTCCCTGTGGGCAGCCCGAGGCGGACCGAAGGTTTGCAGCCCCCCCCCCCCCGGCTTCGGAAGGGCAAGGGGGCTCTGCGCCGGCCCGGCGCCTCCCGAGGACTCACCTGCCGCGCCCGACCTCCGAGATCGACCCCCAAACCGCGCCCCTCCCTGGGCTGCGCGCCGACCGCCTTCCTTAGCTCGCCCAGTTGCCGCCGGCCCGGCTGTCGGGAAAGCGAGACCCTGCCAGCCCGAGGGAAGCCAGCGGCATTACACTTCCCGGCAGCCGCGAGGACCCTTCTCGTCTTTTCGCGCTGTTGCATTCTGGGAGCCGTAGTCTTTGCGCGCCGTACGCGATTTTGCAAACGGTCGCTGCCGGGCGCGGTGGGGAAAAGCAGGTTTCTGGCCGCGGAGGCCCCGGTCCTCTCGCGGCCGCCCAGAGTGGGTCAATGGGAACCCCACACCGCGTAGCCTTTGCGGCCGGCTGCCGCGAACTACATCTCCCATCATGCTCAGCCGGCTATAGGGCTGTCTCTCCCTTCCCTTTGTCTCACCTGTGTCGGAAGCGCGGGTCCGCCGCTCTTTTCTTCCTGAGCGCGCGGCGTCTCCGCGAAGGGGCAATTATGACCTCACCGCGCAGCCTCCTCCAGCGGGAAGCGCCTAGCTAGCATCCGCCCCTAGTCTCCAGGTGTGCGGCAGGTAGATTTTCCTTCTACCCCGGCTGTCAGCGCGCCTCCTGATCCTGAGCAGCAGATTCCCGCACCGAGGGATCCTGAGCCGGCGCAGGCCCGGATTTGCCCACCAGGTGGCGGGCGAGCCATTCTTCCGCTTTCGGCCAGGCTGGTGGCACCAAACGGCTTGTCCGGCAGGAGAAAAGGGGTGATTCCTTCCTGTTCCTGCCCCCCCCCCCAGCCTGGATTTCCAGGGCTCCTTTTATCAAGGTGGTCTGTTTTTCACTTCGCTGGCTGGTGTGTGTGTGTGTGTGTGTGATGGTGCTCTGTGCAAAGAGATCAAGACCTTTCTTTCCACATAGCTGGTGCTGGACTCCTCACTTGTCCTAGTCGCGGTGTGGGAACTCCTTTCGGAGCCCACCCAGCTTGGCCTCCATTCCAGCCTCCAGCTTCATGTCACACTCCATATGCTGTGCCCACCCCCTGCCCCCTTTTGGCTGCCCCCTCACCCAGGCCAGGTGTAATCCCTTTGGCCCCTGGCCCTATTGGACCCTCTGCTGTCAGTGGGGCCCAGTGGTTGGGGGTCCATGGGGATTGTGGGGGAAAGAAGGTGGGTGCTTCCGGTTGGCCCAGCTTCTCGTCCAGCAAAGGCATCAGAGCAAGCCGCTCTCCCGCTCTGGGCCTCTCAGTCTCCCAAGACTCCTGAGGAGGAGAAAATGAATGCCCTCTTTCTGTTCTTTTAATATGCTCTTCAAGGGTTCGGCTTTTCCAGCTGGCCTTCTCGGGTGCTGAAGTGAGTGAGGATGGCACTGCAGATGTCCTCCAGCTCCTTCTTCCGCTCCTCGTAGGCCTTCTTGGGCGCAAGCTGGTTGTCATCCATCCACGCGGCCGTCTCCTCACACATTTCCAGCAGCCTCCGCTTGGCCCGGTCGTCCAGGGACTTCTCTGCCGCCGCCCTCTTGAGCTGGAGGGTGCTGGCCTCCAGGGCGTTGAGGGCTTCCAGCTTCTCCTCCTGCAGTTTCTCCTGCACTCGATGCTCCTCCTCCTCCTGGAGGATCCTCTCCATCTCTTCCCGATCCAGCCGGGCCCGGGTGTCGATGACGGTGAGCTCTTCCTTCTTGCCCGTGTTTCTCTCCATGGCTGAAACAGTGAGGATGTTGTTGTGGTCAATCTGAAAGGTGACCACAATAATTGGGACGCCCCGTGGTGCTGGTTGAAGGCCGCTCAGGGTGATAGTGCCCAGGAGACGGTTGTGCTTGGTCAGCATCCGCTCCCCTTCGTAGATCTGCAGGAAGAGGCTCCCCTGGTTGTCCTCCGTGGTGGAGAAGTTCCTGCTTTCCTTCGTGGGAATGGGGGAGTTGCGCTTGACCAGTACATCCATCACGCCTCCCACCGTCTCCAGCCCCAAGGAGACAGGGGTCACGTCCAGGAGGAGAAGGTTCTGCAGGTTTTGGTATCGGTGGCCTGTCAGAATGGCGGCTTGGATGGCTGCCCCATGGGCCACCACCTCCTCGGGGCTGATGCTTTTGCACAACCGCTGTCCATCAAAGAATTTGGACAGGAGCCTCTGGATCATGGGGATGTGTGTGGAGCCTCCCCCGAGGCCGATCTCGTGCACCTGGCTCTTCTTGAGCCCTGCTTCCTCCAGCACCTGCTGCACCGGAACAAGGGTTGCCTGAAAGAGGTCACCACACAAATCTTCAAAGCAGGCCCGTGTGACCGTGGTGTGGAAGTCAATTCCCTTGTAGAGCGAGTCAACGGAGACTGTGGCTGCCGTGCTCGAACTCAGGCTCTGCTTGGCCTTCTTGCAGGCCTCCTTCAGCCTCTGCATGGCCTTCCTGCTCTCCGTGGGGTCCTCCTGGAACTTGTTCCTGAACTCTTGGGCGAGCTGGTTGGCCAGCCTTTGGTCAAAATCCTCTCCCCCCAAGTGGGCATCCCCTGCTGTAGCCACAACTTCAAAGACGCCATCCTGGGCGGTGAGGATGGAGACGTCAAAGGTGCCACCGCCCAGATCAAAGATGAGGATGTTTCTCTTCCCCTTGCGTTGGTGGGTCTCCCTGAGCCCATAAGCCACTGCAGCTGCAGTGGGTTCGCTGACTAAACTCAGGACGCGGAGCCCTGCAATTGCCCCCGCGTCGATAGTGGCCTGGCGCTGAGCACCATTGAAGTACGCTGGGACCGTGATGACGGCCTGGGTGACCGGGCGGCCTAAGGAAGTCTCAGCTACCTGCTTCAGCTTGTAGAGCACCATGGCGGAGATCTCCTCAGGGTACAACTCCTTCTCCACCCCTCGGTAGGACACCCGGATCTTTGCCTTGCCATGGCCAGCCTCCACCAGGTGGTTCGGCCTGTTCTTCAGGTCCGACTGCACTGAGGGGTCGTCGTACCTGCGGCCGATCAGCCGCTTCACGTTATAGACGGTGTTTTCTGGGTTGAGGCTGGCCTGGAGCTCTGCTGGCTCCCCCACCAGGCGCTCCCTGTGGGTGAAAGCCACGCAGCTGGGAGTGGTGCGGCTGTTGTGGTCATTGGCCAGGATCTCCACCCTCCCCCTCTGGCAGACTGCCACGCAGGATTTTGTGGTGCCCAGGTCAATTCCCACGGCTGGACCTTTGGGGCAAATTCTGGCCGTGTCTGGTCTCCATGTGGAGGGAGTGTCTGGCCTGGAGGTGGGCCCGGGCGCGTCTGCATGGCTGAGGTCAGCTCCCATAGGTGGCTCTTTTCCTGAGCAGCCCTGGCCTTCTGCCAAAGATGGAAAATTGGCAATCCCAGGGGGTAGCTCTCTTAGGTCTGCGCCCCCCACTTCTCCTTCTGGCCTTTTCTTCAGAGGACAGACACCCCTCCCCCATCACTGTGCATGTCACAATGGGCCCCTGGGACCTGTTGGGAGGCTCGGCGTCCCCAGCAGACGGCAGGCCCTTTCCTCTTCTGTGTCCCAGTGGAGATTCTGCTGCAGAGCCCACCACTGTTTCCACCTGGAGAAGATGGGGCGAGGGGCTTTTCTCTTGGGACAGCATCTTGACCTCCTGCTTCCAGCCACGTTTGGGGAAGCAGACAGTGCTGGGCCTCCTGGGTAAGTGCAGGTTGCCTTTGGGCAGGCTGTCTGGTTTTATTTTTTGTCCCTGATCTGGATCCCTTTTATGGTGGGTTTCAGAGCCGGACAAACCAACAGAAGCCTTAAACAGGATAGAGAACCCAGCCCATAACTGGAGAATGTGAACACTGTTCAAATAAATCTAGAGAAAATAAGGATTCTCTGACATAAAGTAAGACTTTTGAAAGTCCAGATGGACTTCATCCTTGAGCTCTGGTGGCTGTCATCCAAGGACCACCTCTGAGTCATTAACTTCTCCATGGCCTTCTAGACCGTGTCAAGAGCCAGACAAGGGGTGAGCAGGCCGAGCTGTGTGGCTCTTGTGTTCCTGCACTTTTGAGAATGCCCCTTGTGGTGCTCCAAAGAGGTTACAAGAGGGAGAAGCCACCTTGGAGCTGACGGCCACTCAGATGATCCCGGCCTGGTCTGCCCTTAACGCCTCTTCTCTTTAGTCGTCCTGCTAAGCCTTAACTTGTATTTGGACTCTGGGCTCATGGGCTGGTCGGGGCCTAAAAACCATTAGTGAAACTAAATGGTTGTAATCAGAGAAGGACTCATTTTTTACCCATAGTTTTAATGTGCCCTTTGGGTGGAACAGTGTACTCTGGCACTCAGCCGATTCACTCCATGTCTTCCTTTGGCTCGGCGGCCTCAGCGTCTCCTTCCGCCCGCTCTTCTGCCAGCTCGCCTGGGCTGAGGCGGGTGTAGACCGAGTCCCAGGCTTCCTCCAGGTCCTTCTGCTGCTTCTGGTACTCTTCTTTCTCTGCCAGGGGGTTCTCCTCTAGCCAAGAGGCAGCACCGTCGCACATTTCCAACATCCTCCGTTTGGCCTTCCCATCCAGGAGCTGCTCTTCCGCCACCCTCTTGAGCTCCAGGGTGCAGGATTCCAAGGAGTTCATGGCTTCAATCTTCTCCTGCAGGCTCAGGTCGTTTGCCCGGAATTCCTCTGCTGTCTGCACGATCGTCTCTATTTCCTCCTTGCCCAGACGTCCGCGTGTGTCCGAGATGGTCAGGTGGCCTGTGTTGCCTGTTTCCACATCCTTGGCTGAGACGGTCAGAATATTGTTCTCGTCAATGGAGAAGGTGACCAGAATGACCGGGACCCCACAGGGGGCTGGGGGGATGCCTTTCAAGGTGAACATGCCCAAGAGGTGGTTGTGTTTGGTCAGGGCCCGCTCTCCTTCATACACCATGAACAAGATGGTGTCTTGGTCATCCTCAGTCGTGGTGAACTCCATGACCTCTTTTGTTGGGACAGGTGAGTTGCGTTTTATGATGGTTGCCATGACACCTCCTTGAGTATTGATCCCCAGAGACAAAGGGGTGACGTCCAGAAGAAACATATTCTGCATCTTGGGCGTTCGGTTGCCCGTCAAGATGGCAGCCTGGATAGCTGCCCCATAGGCCACAGCTTCATCAGGGTTAATGCCTTTGTTCAGCTCCTTGCCATTGAAGAAGTCCTTCAGCAACTTCTGGATCTTGGGGATGCGGGTGGAGCCCCCAACCAAAATAATGTCCTCGATGTCCCCTTTGCTCATCTTGGCGTCTCTCAAGGCTCGCTCGAGGGGCTTCAGGGTGGCTCGGAACAGGTCGGAGCACAGGTCCTCGAACCGTGCCCGGGTGAGGGTGGTGTGGAAGTCAATCCCTTGGAAGAGGGAATCCACAGAGATGCTGGCACTAGTGGAGGAACTCAAGGTGCATTTGGCCCGCTCGGCGGCCGTCTTCAACCTCTGCAGAGACTTCTTGTCCTGATGGAGGTCTCTCCTGTGCTTTTTCTTGAACTCCTCTGCAAGGTGGGCCACCAACCTCTTGTCAAAGTCCTCCCCGCCCAAGTGGGTATCACCTGCGGTGGCCTTGACTTCAAAGATGCCGTCTTCCATGGAAAGGATAGAAACATCAAAGGTGCCCCCACCCAGGTCAAAAATGAGGATGTTTCGGCTGCCAGCCTCTTGATTCCTGGCATCCAGGCCGTAGGCAATGGCAGCTGCTGTGGGCTCATTCAGGAGCTTTAGGATCTGGAGGCCCGCAATGACTCCAGCATCAATGGTGGCCTGCCGCTGGGCATCGCTGAAGTAGGCGGGCACCGTGACAATGGCTTGGGAGATGGAGGAGCCCAGGTAGGCCTCAGCTGTTTGCTTCATCTTAGCCAGGACCATGGCAGAGATCTCCTCCGGGTAGAAGGTCCGTTGTTTACCTTTGTGGGAGACTTGGACCTTTAGCTTCTCCTCACGGCACACCACAGTAAATGGCCAGTGTTTCATGTCCTCCTGTACAGCGGCATCCTCATACTTGCGGCCAATCAGGCGCTTGGCATCAAACACCGTGTTCTGGGGGTTGAGAGAAGCCTGGCTCTTGGCTGGGTCTCCAATCAGGTGTTCTGTGTTGGTGAAGGCCACGTAGCTGGGTGTGGTCCGCTTCCCTTGGTCATTGGCAATGATCTCTACTTTGTCATGTTGACAGACGGCCACGCAGGAGAAGGTGGTTCCAAGGTCAATCCCAATAGCCAGGTCATTTTGCTTAGGCATGGTGATGTCCCAGAGGGTGACCGACTCAGGAGTGGAAGGTGACCGTTCTCATGAGAGATGCAGGTGTCTCCCCTTTTCTTTTGCCCCTTTTCCTCTTCTAGGACCAAGCAGCTGGACGACCAGGGCTTAGATTTTTCTCAGGGATCACGGAATCATCTTCCTTGCCTAGAGCTGGGCACTTGGGCCTGTCCTTGATCTGAGGGGCCCAGCCTTCCTTTCCCACCAACGCGATGACTTCACTGTCAGACATCACAATGGGGTTTGAACTGACAGCACTTCTTAAGCCTGAGCCATCTCCTTCTATGGCTCACCTGCTTCCTGGGTGAGATCCCAGGCCCCATTGATCGCAGGCTCTGGCTTCCAGAGGAATCAGCTGCAGAGGTGCTGGGGAAGCCCTAGGACTGGATACGGGGATACCAGTGTCCTCCTCGCAGCCAGTCCTTTGTCCTATGTTGCTTGGCCGGGGAAAGAAAGCGCTCTGGATGGGGAGGATCGGCAGCCAGGGGACGAGGCAAATCC
The DNA here is from genome assembly GCF_947247035.1 of Vipera ursinii. Lineage (NCBI taxonomy): Eukaryota > Metazoa > Chordata > Lepidosauria > Squamata > Viperidae > Vipera > Vipera ursinii. The sequence continues at coordinate 153,043 of NC_139528.1, forward strand.
TGTAAAGCAAAGGCTGAAGGAAAGGTATTTCCCCAGGCATTCGATGCACACTCAGTGGCCCTGCCGGTCCTCAGTGAAGAGCCCGCTCAGGCCGTTGGTTCTGTGCTCCCGCTGGAAGCCGTTCAAGCTGAGCAACAATCTGGAGGCTCCAGCTTTGCAGTAATGCTGACTACGGAGTTCCTGTGTCAGTCGTGACCTCTGGGGCGGAAAAGGAACGGTTTCCCAGGAGTGGCCTTGATGGAGACGTCTTCAGTGGGAGAGGGGCCTCTACAGAGGCTCAGCCCTTGCCATTGGAATTTGGGGCAGACCCCCTCCAAGCTGAGAGGGAGAAACAAACTCCTCCGGATGGGACCACAGAGGCTACGTGGCAGTGCAAGGCTGCGTGTGCGTTTGCGTGTGTGCCTGAGGTTGGAAAAACCCTTGTTCTGACCATTTCCTCCTTTGAATACAGGCCTCAGCCCCATAGTGGAAACTCAGTGTTCCTCTTCGGAAGAAGATCAGGGGCTATGCATGGCGGTGCACCACCTGCTCAGCCCTCGGGAGCTGGCCGGGACGGTTCTCCAGAGACACCGGGTGGCTGCCGTGTGCCGGAATCTCAGCCTGGCTCCATCGACACAGTCTTTTTTCGGCTCTCTCCTCGCCCACCCCCACCCCCAGGGCTTGGGCTGCCCCCACCCAGGGACGCCAGCCGCAGAGGAACAGGTGCGCCTGTCTCTTGATTTATCTGTTGCAGCCCCCTCCTCTCAAAAGCGAGGGGGGTGGAGGGTCATGTGGGTTTGCAGCCGGCTTTCACAAGTTCTGCAAAAACTTTCTAGCCAGGGGTGTGAACCAGCTCCTGCCCCACATCTTTGGTGAATGGAAAGGACCACCGAGGGTTGGGGGAGGGTCTCTGTCATTTGACGCCCAACCAAGAACTCTGGGCTGCCTGCGACCTCCGGAGCGTCCTGCCCACCCTCTCCAAAACATCCTTTCGCCTTGAGAGGAAGTGCTGGTTGACGATGGCCTGAAGGGGGATCCCCAAACTCCACGCTGCTCAGAAGAAGAACTCGAGGTTCGCCACTAGGTAAGAAGACTCCAGCCTCCGGCCATTTTGCGACCCAGAAGCAGACAAATCCTTTCCTGGCCAGATCTCATCCCTTCTTGGGGAGAGCTGATGGGGAGATTGGGTCCGGGGCTGGGAGGGTCGGTGGCAGGAAGGAGAGCTGCAGTCACACACAAAATGGGCATCAGAGGATTGTGCGCTCTGCTTGCCTGCAGTCAGCCCTGTGACCGAGGGAAGAAGAGGTTCCCCCCCCCCAGCTTCTCCATTGAAGTAGTTTCTGTTTCAAATGCTTAAATCCCATCGGTGTCTTCTAGTCAAATCGAACCTCGTCTCTCACTGTCCCAAAGGTAGTTTGGGGGAGACAATCTACCTGAGGATGGGCGGTCCCCTCCTTTCATCGCGTGACCCAGATGCCCGGAAACGCACACCCAGAGCAGAAGAAAACTCCGCTTAAGGGCACAATGGAGTTCCTGAGAGCATTCACTTCCTCATGTGTATTCTGCACACACCTATCCGCATATGTGCAAATATGCAAGAGGGTTTGGCCTAAAATACCCCCCCCCCATTCCTCTTAGGGGATCTGAAATAGCAAGGCCTATTTACAGCCTCTGCCTCGGTTGCTGCCTGTGGAGGACGGATCGGGTTGCAGGGCCTGCAGCCACTGCCAAAGGTCCCTTTCTCTCCCTTCCACAAAATGCCCATAGCCGGAGCTCTGAGGAAGACGCAAGGTGCCCGCGCAGGAGGCTGGCCGAGGCACTGTCCAGAGAAGGGCTGGGATCCTCCCGCTGCTCTCTCCGATGTTCTGGACCAGGTGCGGGGAAGGCCTTCCTGGCAATCGGGGTCTTTTCCGGTGTGGGCGAGCAGATTCCCTCCAAGGCCGTATGGATTGGAGTGGGGGACCCCCTTGCTTGCCAAGGCTGCCACACCTCCCGGGCACAGGCTTCCTCCTCAAGACTCTCTTCCTCCTCCTGTGCTGCAGATACGGTAAGAGAAGGCGGGAGGGGTGGGGTCTTTGCCACTCCTGGGGGGGCTTTATTGCAGGAGGCACATGGGTGCCTGGCCCTGTGCACTAACTCACCCCAGCTGCTCTTTGCTCCGCACAGTGCAAGCCCGCTGCAGGATCCTGCGCTGCAACTCGGAGTATGTGGCCTCCACCCTCCCCCTGCGGGGTCCTGGCAGGAGGGCAGCCCACTGCCTGGCCTTGCGCGCCTATGCCCGCTGCACCCGCCACACAGCCCGCGCCTGCCGCGGAGACCTAGCCTTCCACCTGGCCGTCCATGGCATTGAGGACCTCATGGCCCAACACAACTGCTCCAAGGAGGGGCCCAGCCCAGCAGCCCATCACCCCCTTCCTCCCAGGGCTGGGTCCCCAGACTTCTGTGACTATGAAAAGGCCTTTGCCCACAAGCGCAGCAGGCCACCCGCCTATCAGCACTGCGCTTCCTTCGGGGACCCCCACATCCGGACCTTCACGGACGAATTCCACACCTGCCGTGTGGAGGGCTCGTGGCCATTGCTTGACAACTACTACTTGTTTGCCCAGGCCACCAACTCTCCCGTGGCTAAAGGATCGAACGCTACAGCCACGAGCAAGGTGACCTGGGGGCTGCTGCTGCTCTGGAAGGGGTGGGGTGGGAGAAGGGGGAACCTGGAGGCTGGAGGGAACTGCCCAAGGGAGTTTGGGGCTTGGGCCTGCAGTCTGAAAAGGCTTCAAGCAGCTGAATTGGGAGACCCTTGGGGTAACATCCAGGAGTCCCAAGGGTGGAGATGGATGTCCAGGGATCGGGGCCTTTGGGACAAGCTGGAGGGGTTGAGGGAAGCTCCCCTCTGCTCAGCCAAATGCGGCTCTTCCTGACTCCAGGGAAGGGGTGCTGTGGGCCGTCTCCTGCTGCTGCTGACCTTCCCCTTTTTCCAGATCACCATCATCTTCAAGAACATGAAGGAGTGCATTGATCAGAAAGTCTACCAAGCCGAGGCGGACAACCTCCCGGCAGCATTTGTGGATGGCTCCGTGAACGGGGGGGAGCGGCCTGGCGGGGACAGCCTCAGCATCCTTGAGCGGGCTCCCGGGCAGCATGTGGAGATCCGGGCGGCCTACATTGGCACCATCATTGCGGTACGCCGGGCAGGGAAGCAGCTGTCCTTCTCCATCCGTGTGGCTGAGGAGGTGGCCAGCTCCTTCACCGAGGAGCAGGACCTGCAGCTGTGTGTGGGCGGCTGTCCTCCCAGCCAGCGCATCTCCCGGCAGCATGGCTGCTGCGGCCGTGGCACTGTCACCACCGAGAAGGCCTACCAGCTGTGCAAGGAGAAGCTGCTGGTGGAGGACGTCTACTTCCAGTCGTGCGTCTTCGATGTGGTGGCCTCGGGGGACAGCAACTTCACCCTTGCGGCACAAGGCGCCTTGGAGGATGCCAGGCTCTTCCATCCAGATGCCAAGAAGCTTCACCTCTTCCAGCGTGATGCTGCCCGCCAGGCCACCGCTAGCCCCTTCCCCTGCCTCACCCTGGCATTGATTCTGGTGCTTGCCTGGGAGATCCGAATTCTGCCAGCATTGGCTGCATCTGGAGCGTTTTCCTCCTGAGGCGCCAGATACGAAGGTCGGGGGGGGGCTCCCTGGGGGTGGCAGAGCCCAAACCAGCCGCTGCAGCAACTGAGACTGCTGGGCGGCTGGTGATATCCGTGGGTTGTTTTTTTTAAAAAAAGTGCTTAATATATGAAGTGGGAGACTTTGAGGAGAAGGCCTTGATGCTGCAAATGTTTTTCCCTGGAGGCAGAGAGAGGGGCCTGCTCCTTCCCCCCCCCCCCGGCCCTCTGGGTGGGAGGCAGCGACGTGTCCAGGCTCAAGCTGCCTTCAGTCACCAGGGCTCTTGGCCCCTGGCGGGGAGGGTACCTGAAGTGCAGAAGTGCCCTTTGAGAACAAAGGACTGAAATTCAACTGGGACCTTTACCTGCACGTGAGAATGCAGTTAGGGAGACCAAGTTGCCCTTAGCCAGCCTCTGGCCCACCACCATCACTCTGGCCTGGGCAGCTTCCCCTGCTGAGCGGCCTTTCCATCCTCACCTGCAGAGCTCGGTTAATCTGCCACTCATGCTCAGCATCTATTTCTGCAGAAACCACACACACACACACACAAACATACCCCCCCCCCCCCCGCCAGGCCCTGTCATTTGTTTCTCATGCAGCTTTGCTGCTTCTCAACAGGTGAAGCTCAAAATAACGGAGCGGCCTTCCCCAAGAATTGCAAAGACCAAGCCTGGTGTGTGTGTGTGTGTGGGGGGGGGGAGTCACATTGATCCTGCCCCCTCCCAGTCCCTGGTTGGGGGCCAGGCTGTTGCGCCCCCTTGTGGCAACTGACTGCATCTGACTGAGAAGCTGCATCTGGCTGGAAGGATGGATTCAGTGAAATCTTGGGGAGAGCAGGCTGGGGAACTTCAGGGTTCCCAGCCCCCCCCCCGAACATGCAGGTCCCCCCTACCTCCCATCTGGCTCCTGGGAAGGGGCTTCTTCAGAAAGAGCAGCTGTGCCTCCGGCTGCCACTTGAGGTCACCCGACACTAAAATTTGGTGCTGGGATTTTGCTCTCTGCTTTGGGTCCAGATTGCGAGAAGGAAGGCCATTTGCTCGCTCCTTCCCAGGCAGCCGTTTTCAAACCTTTGGGGTGAGTGCGGATGCCATCAAATGCACTGGAGGGAGGGTCATCCCCGCCAAGGAGACTTGGCGTTTCCTCCGGCACGACATCCGGTCTTCTATCAGCTGCAATTCCTGCATTAAATGGTGAGATGGGATGTCTTCGCCTTGATTTTTAGTTCTGTAGAAACTGGACTATGCACAGAATGATGTCCCTTCAGAAGATGGATGTTTGTATCTGACTGTGGTCTGAGAAAGCAGAGTCACGACCTAGGATCGCCTGAGTAAACAACCTTGGCAGAGTCGCTAATATGTCTAAAGAAAATATGCATTAAGTACCTCTTCCATTCTGTTCTTCTCCCCTCCTTCCTCCTGTTGCCTTTGGCTGTGTGTTCTTCTATGAAAAGAGAGAAAACATCTTACTAGGGTTTCTATGCATTCTTCCCAGAATATTTGCATCGGTATAGTTATCCAAATACAACTGAGGAATAAAATTATAATAAATATATGCTTTTCCTTCATTTTTAAAAAAATATTTTGCTAAAGCAAAAGCTTTGGGTTGTTCCTATCATCCTTGTAGAAACATCTAGACTATTTGCAAACCAAGAAGTCCCAGGGAAGCATGTGAGGAGTTTGGACAGCCACCTTCTCCATGTGTGGCAACCCTCTGGCTTGCCTAGAAATCAGCCCCTGGATACGTGGGAGGATCCTGAGCTGCTTGGCCTGTGAGGTAAACTAGCACAGAGGAAAGGGAAGGCATGTTTTCTTTAACTGCAAACACCGGCCAAGCCTGTCAACCATCTGGAGAGGCCGCTGTGCAAGTGCTCTTACGGCATTCTTCTTTTGTGTCTGGGGAAGGACTTCCTTTTACAACTTTTGGCATAGTTTAACATGAATTTATGGCATCTCTCTCTCTCTCTCTCTCTCTCTCTCTCTCTCTCTCTCTCTCTCTCTCTCTCTCTCTCTCTCTCTGTGTGTGTGTGTGTGTGTGTGTGTACGCTTGTGTGAGATTCTCAAACCAGCTGGCATGTTTCTGGATGTAAGCAACTTGCAGATGGGAAGTAATGAGAGCCATTCACATCAAGATGCCAATGGAAGTCCTTCAGCCTCCTTGCTGGGCATGTATTCAGCTCAAAATGTACCTTGCTAAGCCGCCTTTTCAGGGTAAATGCATTAACTCACCCATGTTTTGCAAGAAAAAGATACACAGAGAGAACAAAGTGTGTCAAACTATTTGCCAACTCATTTTACTGTGAATTTGCATGAAGATATCTATTTTTTTTAAAGGAAGAGAGATGCCTGCAGGAAAAAGGGTGGGATTGATGAAAGGGGGAAAGGAATGAGGCAGGGGCTTGTGTCCCCTTTTTCTCCCCAAATCCCCATTCCAGGAACAGAAGTTGATTCACGCCAGAATGTCTTCCCTAGCCCCCAGGGGAGCTAAGGGCCACAGACGGTCCCTCACGGAGGAATTTTACTCTTGAGTCCTGCCAGCTTTGGATCTAATCATTGTTTAATCAGGGAATGATGGTTTGCCTTCCCTGGGAGTGAGTCCTGGAGGATCTGTCTGCCTCCAGAGCTTTCCTTCAAAGGCAGCTTTCAAGAGATCCAGCACTGCCATCAAGCAAACAAATAAGGAAAAACTGGAATGGCTGAAGGCTGTTTTTCTCTAACAATAAAATGAGGGATTTGTTTAGCAGAAGGGAACTGCCTGCCCCTTAGGGTTCAAGCGACATCTTTTCTCCCTCAGCCCTGGACACGCACGCAAGTTCTCTTCCGCCATGTGATTTTAAAATACATGTGCGCGCGCACGCACACGCGTGCCCACCAAACGTGGACTTTATAGTCTTTCCACACCTGAATGTTGTGATGTCTCTTTGTTCTTCTGCTGCCCTGGATTGCCTGCCTACAGCCATTGGCCGACTCGCCACAGGACAGCAGGCTGCCTGGGTGCTTCCCCTGCCTCTATCCAACAGCCACAAGGGAACCACGTTCCGAGCCCTGGAATGGCATTTTCTGCAAAGGGCCTCTCCAAGCTAGCAGGACACAAGCCAACAGAGTGGCCCAGGGGTGCCACGAATGCTGCCCCTTCCTCCTTTGCCTCCTCTGGAACCACACAACGGATCCCACAGCAGATGATGGAGCTGGGGGGCCCTTCCACGGCCAGCCCAAAGCACCCACTCCTCCCGAGGGGTCCCTCTTGTGCAGGAGATGGCAATCGCCTCTCCCCAGGCCTCTGAGCGGAGGCTCTCTGGCCCGGCCTCTCCCGCCCTCCTCTGGCCCTGCCACGGCCTCTTTAGCACCAGCTCTGCGAGGCTCCGGGATCCACCTGCTTAATTAAAAGGAGCCTCTGTTTCTGCACGACTGAAATCCTGAGAGAGAGGGGATAATTAAATGAAAAATGTGTCCTCTAAGAGTCCTAAATAAATAAGAGGCCACACTAAGTCAGACTCGCCCAACAGACTCGCCCAACAAATTCATTTGGTAGCGATTTGGGGCAAGAACTCAGCAAGACCAAAGATGCAGACGTCTCCCTCCCACTCCCCAAAGAGGGGGCAACCTTCAGCCAGTGCCCAAATGCCCAGAGGCGCTTCTTTCATCCCCAGCCCAAATCTCCTCCAGGAGCAAAGGGGCTCCTTCTCTGTTGGGCAGCAGACCGAAAGCCTTCACTTGGGGGTTTGTCTGCAGTGCTGGAGACCGGCTGCTGCATGCAAAATCTCCCTCTCCTTTAGGGAGGAGGGTGGCCAGGAGCTGTCATCTTACGAGGCCCCACCTGCTTTCAGACAACCACAGACCGTCCCTGGGCCCTCTTGCAGGAAATGAGGGGAAGAGCTGCTGAAGGCACCTTTTGAGGGTCATTTCTTCAAATAATTCAGTGTTTAAACTATTGTAGCACACATGACAACAAGGTCAAACATGGTTACAAAAAGTACCGATTGCAGTTACTACCAAGATGTTTCCCTTCATTTAAACTCTATCGCAAAACTATGCAGCAGAAACTAGGTAAACAAAAGTGAGAAGAAGAGGAGGAAAAATGGGAAAGGGAGAATTCGAGGCCTTGAACTGCTCAGGGCTGGACTACTGCAAAGCAAGAGAGCGGCTTCTCCCTTGGCCCCGTCTGCGAGCCTGCAGAACCGCTTCGCCCCATCTGGGTGGCCATGGAGAAAAGCAGCCCAGGCACCCGGGGAGAGGCAGACACCGAGGCCGGCACAGATTTGGCATCCTCGGCTTGAGCTAATGAAGTTAATGCGGATTCAGAATTATGCAGTGATAATCTACGGATGTTGCAGAAAAGAAAACGTTCATTTGATAATCTTCTTTGCAACATGGGGTGGGGAGAGGCATTTAATGGCCTCTTGATGTGAGCTGTCCTGTGATTTAATTAAACTGCTATCCTTCAGCACTGGTGCTTCACGCTCCAAAAATAGGTGACATTGAGGTTTGTGAGAAAAAGGCTATTCCTTTTGCATAAAAAAATTGTTCTGATCAGCAAAAGCCATGCTCAGCAAATAAAAGCGCCTATTTGCTCACAATAGGAAAATGTAAAAAGGAAAGAGGAAAAAAAATTCACCGTACGTCAGAGTCCTGCAGAGATGGATGACAGGGACCTGCCTCTAAACGCGGCCACAGACTTTCTCCCAGCTGGGAATGCCAGAAAAGGCTCCCTGAGGCTCCACTTTTGGGCAGGAGTGCCGTTCGTGCAGAGGGGAGGAGGGGGCCTTGCTTCCCCCTAAACTGGCTCCCTCTGAAAGATCAAGAACAGTTTGCTTCATTCCCAACCTGCAAGCCTTCCCTGCTTTGGGCAGTTTCCTTGGCCTTCCCGTGGGTGTTTCTTTCAAACATCTCCCAAAATAAGGGCAGTGATTCTGCTCTTCCTCCCCAGCTGCTCCAACAATAGAGCAGAGTGAAGGAATGAAAGAGGTTTGAGGGAGGAGAGAGGGAAGTGGTGCATGTGGAAGGCCAGCCTCCCTTTGGCCCGAAGGGAGGGACGGGAGGCTGCAGACGGGGCCCCAAAATGGCAGCTGTGAATGGGAGGGGGAGTTTCTACACTATAATAGCAACTACAGTAACGGGCCACTTCCTTAGTATTCAGATTAGGCTCCTCACCCACATTCTGCAGGTTAAATCACAAGTCAAAATATCAGCAACGGAATGTCCTGCAGCCGAGGGCTGTGTCTGCCTATGCTGGGCCAAGGCATGTGGGCCGGTGCCAGGTGAGGCCGGGCAGGTGCCAGGAAGCGGCCACGCTTGGTGAGCTGCAACACCCAGCAAGGCTGCTTAGAGGGTGCCCAGCGCCAAGCCAGGCCCCACTTCCCAGAGGCTCCCAGGTGTATCTTTAGCTGCTTTATTGGAAAGGAAATCAAATCACACTTTATCATCACTGCCACCAGCGTGAAGAGAGCAAGATTAGCCTCTACCCAACCTGCTGCAGCTACAATATTGCTGATTATCAGCCTCGCAAAGCCATAAATCACAGTGGTGCCACTGCTTGGTGGGCTTCTCTCCCCTCTCCCGTTCTCACAAAAACAGCAAGGTGACAAAGGGGCAGCTCAGTTTCCTCCATTTTGGCCCTTTGGCCTCTTCACGCTCCTCAGCTCTGGCCAACTGGTCCAGAGTGGAAGGAGAAGCAGCATTTTCAAGACGCCGTTCCACAACCTCCCTCGCCTGGTGCTGGCGTTGCTCCCATTGCTCCTGAGCCTTAAAAGGGAGGCACGCAGGGGCCCTTGCCCTCCCCAAATGAAGAAAGGGCTGGAGTCACCCCCCCTCCTCCTAAAAGCAGAGGGAATTGAAGGTAATGTGAAGGAGGCTTATAATGGGGGCGCTTGAGAAAAATAAGCAAAGCAGCACCTTGAACCATTTTGCAAAGGAAGTTTTAATTCATGCTATCCAGATCAAAGCCCCCCCCCCGTTCCTCCTGCATTCAGATCACACACACACACACACACACACACCAGTTCCTCCTGCATTCAGGGTAACCTTCTCTGGCAGATGCTGGGTTGGCTGCTCTCAGCCACCTCGAACTTTGTACCACACAGTTTGTATCAAAAGAGAGAACACGTCCCATTTTTTTTAAACATTTATCTTTATATATATAAAAATTAAATATATATTTATATATAATATATTGTGTTTGAGACTAAAAATATAGTACATATTTTTAAGAATGAGAAAAGGAACATTTTTTTCTTAAAAAATGAGGTGAGGGAAGGAAGTTATCAATCACGAATGTATGTCTCGGGGGGGGGAGAGAGAGAGAGAAAACACGCTGGGGGCACCCTCTCACCCACCTGGTGCCCAAAGATTCAGAGGGGCCCATGCGCTCTGACTGCAAAGCCCATTTTGGAGCTGTAATTAGTTATTGCTCAAATTCTGGATGTCCATGAAGTGGGTGGTGGTGGTGGAAGAGAGCAGGGAGGGAGGCACCGTCTCCTTTTGAATGATGGCTGAGACTACCTGCGTTCACACGACCGTTGAGGATCCAGCAGTTGCATTCATACATGGCAAGCTTGGCTAATGTTAATGCTGATTTGCTTGCAAGCAATTTGTACGAACCCAGGCTGTTGGGCCTTTCAAACTGAGAATGGGAATGGGCTCATTCAGGAATGAGGCTATGCGCATGGCGGGTTGTGTGAATGCAGCCACGGGCTTAGAATTGGTGGGCTATCTTGTTGCTTTTGGCGCAGAGCCCTGTCCCCCCTCTTCAACTCTCCTATCTCCCCGCTTCCTGGTGAGCAGAGGGCAGATGCTGCAGGAGCTCCATTCCTGGCACCTCTGGCGAAAAAGGGAGGTGGGGCGGATGGCTCAGGTGCCCAACTCAGCATACAGCAACTTCCCTGCAAGTTGCAACGTGAGACCGATCTGCACCTCCCTCACCCTCTCCAGGAGAGATGGGAGAAGTGCAACATGAGCAGCAGTACTGGTAGATTTTGCACCCTGAACCACCAATCTCACTTCTCTTGTTCCCCGAGGAGAGCAGAGCAGAAGGTGCCTCTAAAGGGGGCACCCTGATAATCTTAGAAAGAAGCACTGCAAACACCCCTTGGAAAGTGCCCTTAAATCCAACGGAGGCATTTCCTGGATTTTCCAGCCCCATTGCACTGGGGGTGGCAGGGGACTGATGAAGCGGGACCCCAAATTGCACCAACATCCACTAGGCTGCAGCAAGAGACAACACTTCCCAGAATCAGCCAGAAGAGGGCGCTGTCTCAACGCACTTCTTCAGAGAAATGTTCCCAGGCCAGTGCAGAGGGCTCCAGAGTACCAGAATAGGCAGCATGCAAAGGAGATTGGTACCATTGATTTGGAAAGGGGGGGGGGGGAGAGGTGGATTCCTAGTTATGTGTCCTACTATACACCTGAGATATGAACTGTGCCAAGGAGCCCCCTCCTCCGACTTGCTTTGCCTTCTTAGTGGGTGCACCAGAGCAAGTTTTAAGGCACAGGAGACCGAAGGGCTTGCAGTCACCCCCTAGCAAGGAGGACAGGACAATGGTGGTGGGGGTGAAATGTCTGCACAGACACACAACGACCTACAGGATGCTTTTACCAGCCCTCTGCAGCAGCTGGGGGTCCAGGCCAGAGACGGAAAGAAGCCATGATCCCTCCTGCCGGGGATGAGACAGGCCTCTAAGATCTTGCCACTCAGGATGTGGCCATGTGGGAGAGTGGAGGGTGTGCCCAGCACTGCCCTCCCACCCAAAGGCCAGTCTCCAGCAGGGGCCTCCTCCTCCTCCTGCAACCAGGCTGCCCCAGAGGAGGGGGCTCAAGCAAGAGGGTGGGGGGAGGGTGCAGAAGAGGCTTCCTCCAGGCTTGGGGGAGGGACCCACAGTGCCACATCTTGAAAAGGCCTCCTGACTGGCAGGCAGGTTCGCTTGGGGCTGAGACCCTCTTGTGGGTGGGTGGGTGGGGGCACCTGAGAGCAGCCCCGTCCTGCCCCCTCATAACTGCCTGTCCAGGAGCCACACAGGGTGCAGGTTTTATGAACACCTTCCTGAAAGTGGAAGGGGGGGAGGAATCGCTCCCAAGGAGTCCATTTCGTACCAAAATTTGCACAATGCACAGCTATGGTCCAGCTGGGCAACACTTTCACTCCATCACCTTCAGCAAAGGGGGGTCCAGAAGGGATGCGGACTTCAGTTTTGATCATTCCCAGCCGGCGTCACCCCAAGTGCAAACCAGTTCTCTTAAGAGGGGGTTTAAGGAGGCAGCTGTTGCACCCAAGGCCGGCCTGATCCTGGCTTCTCCAAAAAAACGGCTGAAACTCAACCGATGCCCCCTATTTGGTGGCTACCTCCAACCGCTAGGCCTTACTGTACCGAATTGGGCTGGCCTCCTGTTAATGCAATGAGTGGAAGGCTGCCCGCTGTTTTTGCCTGGGGCTGCCAATGGATGCCTCTTCTGTGGGTAAGATGGAGAATGAGTTTCAACAGAGGCAGGATGGAGATAATTACTGCTCTGTGGGGGCTCCACTGCCCTCCCCACTTATCTCTCTTTTGCAAAGAGGAAAGGGGGAGCCCTTGAGGATGAGGCATCTGGAGAATCTGTAGCCTCATAAAAGAACCATCAGAGAGTTAAAGCAGCAAGGAAGAAACTGCAAAGGAGCAGCTGGACCGGTGGCCACCGCATTATCCTCAACTGGGCAGCAGGTGCCACGCTCTGCATTGTCCACAAGTCCAGCCTGGAAAGAGGCTGGGGAGGGGGAGAGGGAAAGAGCCCCCTGAATATCAGGGGGCAGTCACGAGGTACCTGCACCCATCAGGATGCAACACTTCAGACATGAGTCTGCATGCGCTGCTGGAAACGCTGCCCATAATCTGAGGAGCTGTACGAAAAACGGGTTGATGTGGTGTACTTTCCCAGGGGGTCGTATGTGTCATAGGCTGCCCGGTCCAGGGTGGGCGGAGGAGGCTGGCTGTAGCCTAGGCGGTAGGTGGCATAGCTGGCACTTGGGGGAAAGCCCGAATGACCCCCATAGTTTTCGTACGACAGCTGGCTGGCCGTGTCGGCAGTGGCCGTGCCCGGTGTGGGTCCCGGGACCGGGTCTCCACTGTAGTCAGAGGCAGGGCCGCGGCCGTAGCTGCTAAGTTGAGCGTAGCCGCTGGAATGGGAGAGGCGTGAAGACGGCCGCCCATCGTAGCGAGCCGGGCCAGGGGCGCGGTAGTCTGTGTAGAGCACCGTGCGGGAAGACGGCCTGTCCTCGTGGGCACGGACGTTGTAGTAGCCATTGGTGGGATCCTGGAGGACCAACCAGGAGAGAAATGCAGCAGCTGTTTACATGGCAGCTTCACAATCACTGCCGAACACAAAGAATGAAAAGAGGAAAGGAAAACCCCTCCAGAAGCAAAGCTCTGCCTGGCAGTGGGAGCCCCCCCTCAAGCATTTGACTGCTGCTGTAGATGCCACTGGCTGGAGGGAGGGCCTCTGAGGCCCTCAGTGGAGCTCTTCTGCCTCACAGCAACAAGGGCCCTGGGAGCCCAAAGAAAAGGCCCAAACTCTTCCAGGTTCCACCGCAGGCAATGGACTGCAGCCCCCCCCCCGTACAAACACTCCTGGGCTGCCCCATGGCAGAGCGCCTGGCTCCCTCCCTGCAAGGCAGGCCTCCCTCTCACCTTCAGCTCGTATTCTTCCCGTGTGTCCACCGTGTCACAACGCAAGTCCTGCTTCAGGTCCACGTCGTCCTTGAAGGACTGCAGGAGGCAGATGGGGGGACAGGGAAAGACCCAAACTTCAGCCAGGCAATACCTGGTTGTCGTGCTTTGCAACATCCCAAAGTACCATTCTGTCCCTATGACTCTCTTGTGGGCATCCTGAGGAAATCCTACAGCCCAGCAGTTTCCCAGGGAGTTTGTGTTAGGTCATCAGCCTGTCAGGCTCACCACGTCTCTTTGCTCCATTGATCTCTCTCTCTCTCTCTCTCTCTCTGATACCACCTCCCACAGCTCACCCATAACCCTCAACACATTCCCAGCCACAAACACTCCCACCGTCTCCTCAATCTGAGCCATAATGTCAAAAGGGCCAAGAGAAAAACATGACTTGCATGCCTTCTGACCCAGCCAGTAGTTGAGCTAAAGAAGGAATGGCAGTGAGCAGGTCCCCCCTCAGGCTTTTGGGTGTGGAGGCCCCCTCACCGAGTAAATGGCTTTCATAACCCGCGTTGCAGTGGAGACGCTGGCCGTGTCCTCCTCGCGGTCCGTGTGCAGCGTCAGGGGTTCCCGGTTCACCGTCTCCACCTTGATGTCTAGCTTACGCAGGGTCACGTCCTTTCGGCCTGGGCAAGAGAGAAAACTCAGGGCATTTTTGATTCCCGGCAGGAGGAGAACCCCAGGGATTTCTCGGGCTGAGCCACCAGCGCTAAGCTATGCTTCCCTCAAGGACGGTTCTTGTGCCGAGGGACCGGAAGAGTTCCCAACCAATTTTCCTAGGGGAATAAAAAGCCCAAGGTCTCATCTGATGTGCCCCGGAAAGAGCTTAGGAAGAGCTTAGGAAGCAGATAGTCCTCCCTGGGCTCGGCTTGAAAAGGCAGTGTAGGAAACTGAGTTTCAGCCAAATGAGTAAATGGAGCTTCCCCAGCTAGGAGCAGTACCCTGCTTAATAAATACCAGTTGGCCCTCTGTAAAGCAGATCGTGCCCCAATTATCCCATGCACACCAGACACTCACTCCCTTTGCGACGTCGGTACAGGAAACAGCCCAGCGCGATGAAGCAGAAGATGAGCAAAATAGCAGCTCCAATGGTGGCACCGGCAATTATGCCCACGGGCAGAACTTCTGCAAAAGGGGAAAATGGCTCTCTCCAAGGATCAGTCAAGCTTTGACACGTTGAGACTTTGTCCTTTTACCTCTGAGTCAAAGCCATGCCATCTCCTTGCGGGGGGTGGGGAACAGCAAGCAAAGAGGGGCAGCACCAGCCCCATTAGCGAGAAACCCAAGAGGAACCTCCTGGCTGTCAGAATTGGCAGCAGCCTTCAAACCCAGCAGCACCCCCAACGGGCAGGAGGTTACCTGGAACTGGAATGGGCAGAGGACCGCAGAATTTGCACACTCAACCCCCACTTCCGCCCACCCCCCCCACACACACTGGCCTTCCCTGGGGCACAAGGGCAGCCGCTGGCCATGAAAGCTAGTGAGAGGCCTTCCTGGCACTTGCCAGCTCCCCCCTTCTGACTGCCCACCTTTCTCCTCCAACTGAATGATGGCTGTCCGTGGACCGAAGGCATTCCAGGCGGTGCAGTTGTAGCGTGTCTGGAAATCCACCTCCATCACGTTGTTGATGGTGAGGGTGGAGAGCACCCCGTCACGCGTGTTGCTCCGCTCGACGGTGTAGCGCTCCAAGGTCCCCGTCTCCAAGATGTTCTCCTTCCAGCCCCAGGCCTTCGAGAGAGAAGAGGAAACAGCTCTTGACATCCACCCATCCGCCAGCCAGGCGGGTCTCCTTCAAGAGCCCTAAATACATCCTGCGCCAAGCCAGTATCTTCACGCTGCCCTCAGGACTCACGATTCGGTCGGGGAGGGGCGTGCTCCCAATGAAGCATTCCACTTTCCCTCGGTCTCCCCGCACAGCGTACTGGATGGAATCGCTGGAGATGATCGGCGGACCTGGAAAGACATGGAGGAAGGACAGAAAAGGTGTTAGGAGACCAAGACAGACAAAGACCCAGGAGGGCCAGCTGAAGTGGTCAGCAGCCTCCCCTCCTCTCTGGGCCCAAAGCAGCTGCCACCCGCAGCTGGGCCCAGTTGGTGAGGGGGTTTCCCTGCTTTCGCTCACCATTGACAACAAGGGCCACTTCGCGCTCGCCCACCCCGATCCGTGGCACGATGGCCTTGCAGACATACAGCCCTGCATCTGCCTGCGTGACAGACTTGAGGTACAGCTGATTGCTGTTGCCGAGTATCTGGGGGTGAAAAAAGATGCAGGATGCCTTTGGAGGGGGGAGAGAGAGCAGTCCAACATGGCGCAGCACTTTCCCTCCCTTCCTCCTGAGAAAACCCAGTCAAGACATGGGTGCAACGCCCCATCCCAAACTGGAGCTGAAGGTTGCTGGCCACACACACACCAATCTGGTCCACTAGGGCAAGGAGGGAACACACCATGTTGGATTCCTTCTTGGCCCAGGTGAGGGTCAGCGGAGGATTCCCAGTCCATACACAGGTCAAGGTGACATCCGAGCCAATATCAGTGGTCAGGGGCTTTGGATCCACCACGATGCGAGGAGCGACTGGCAGAGGAGAGCAGGGTAAGAGATGGTACGGAAGTGCCCCCTCTTCCCTCAAGGGCCCCAGGTGGCGACCAAAGGCTTTGGGGTCCTCTCATCTCAGCCTTGGCAGCTATGCCCCCCACTCACAATGGACGTCCACCAGGGTGCTGACGTTGGTGCTGCCCACGTCGTTGCGCACTTCGCAAGAGACAGGCTCTGTGAAGAAGGTGTAATCCACCTGCGTCTCATATTTGCTCTCCTTGGCGTCCTCGATAATCATTCCGCCTTTGGCCCACCTGGCAGGATTCGAGAAGAGATATCCCATCAGGCCAAGCATGGGGGGAGTCAGAAGAACCTCCGTGCAAGAGCAGGTGAGGGTCCGGAGGTCCATCGTTCCCACCTGGTCAGTGCCTAGCTCACCTGTAGCCTTTGATCTCTGGATTGGCACTGGCCAAGCAGGTGAAGGTGACTCTTTCTCCTTCCTGCACCGTCTGTGGCTGAATGGACAGCGTCACCGTTGGAGGATCTGCCACGCAGAAGGAACGGTTAACAGCCATGTAGCCGATGGCTACTTCTTTTCTTTGAACTGACCACCAGTTGGGAGCAGCACCCCCAGATTTCTTGACCCCATCAAGCTCTTCCTCTGCATCCTACATGCCAATGCTGTTGGCATCCTCTTTTGCCAAATTTTGCCAAGGGGTCTACCACTAGGCTGTCACACACCAGCTGGTCATAAAGTGCAGCTCCTTACGGTGAACGTTGAGCTTGATGGAGGCCTCCTTGCCCGCAGGGATGGCGTCGTTGCTGCAACGGCACACGTAGACTCTCCCAATGTCCAGGTCGGTGGGTGTGATGAGCAGTTGGCTGATGGTGGTCTCTCTCTTTCCATCCATTAAGACTTCCTGGAGAGGCAACAGAAGCTGAAAGTCTGGGGACACGGCCAAGGGGAGCCGTCAGAACTGAGACCGCAACTCTCTCCTCGTCAGAAAAGCACGGCTGAGCCGTACACAGGTTCCCTCCCTGCCCTCAGGATGTTGGCTGGGCTCTCGTGAATAAGGTGCCACCCCTCCCCCCGTATAAAGGACCCCAGAATGTTCTCTGGTGTCCCCAAGGGAGGTTTCTGCACGGGTGCCAGAACTGAAGCAGCAACACAGCCTTTTGTTAGAAAGATTCCCAGCAGAGAAACCTGCTCTGGTGGCAGCAACCCTCAACGTGCCCTGCCCTGAATCTGGGGGTAACTGCACCAATCAAATTAGCCTGGAACCAAAGCATTCCAGCCATGCCTATTAAATACCCAACGAGGTTGCCCAAATTAATGTCAATGCACCATAAACTGCTTGGGGATTAATGAGTGAAAAACAGCCTCGCCAGAGCGAGGAGGCTGCCAGCGCTGCCAGTGGGACGGTTATTCTGGATTTTGGTGGAAATGAAGTAAGAATTGGGGGAGGAGGAGGAAAGCACTCCCAGGAGGAAAGAGCAGGTGGAGAGAAACCATTTGCAGCTGAGCAGGATTCGCCCTTCGCACAAGGCACTGCAGGCACAGAGGCTGAAAACTGCAATGCCTCTGAACACTCGAGAGAGGCTGGGAATTAGGGGAGCTGCAGTTTGATACGCCCGAGGGGCAGTGGGTTGGGCAGGCTTGGATTCTGCATGGCTTCCATGGCAGATCTTGGCCCCTCATGGTGTCTGGGGATCGGTTTCCTCACGGTACCTGCAGACCCCAAGCAGCCCTCCCACCGACGTCGCCCAGCGTACCGTTGCAGTAGCGGCCTCGGACTGTGGCAACCCATCGCGGAGCCAGACGATTGTGGCCGCGGGCTTGGCATTTTGCGCCCGGCAGGTGAGGTTGTGCGGTGTGCCCGCACGGAGCAAGATCTCAGGGGCCCCATCAATCACCGGGTCTTCAGGAGGAACTGCAAGGGAAGCAGACAGAGCTAGCCACAGGTCAGGATCCTGAATAGAAGCTCAACACTTGGGCAGAGCCTCCAGCCCCCAATGGGAAAAGCAGGGAGATAACAGGCACCCCCATTCCTCATTCTGTTTAGAAAGCACTCAAGTGTCTGGAAGAGAGTCACTGGGAGTGTCCCTGGCCACGATAGCTATTAACGAAGGATCGGGGGACGCAACTTGAGAACGTGGGACAGGGAGGCAGCAGGAGGGGAGGAGGGACCAGGTTGCTGAGGCTCCAGCCATGTTTTTCCAAGAGGGAACCTCCCCCACTCACTGAGGACTGTTAGCTTGGCACGCCGTGATCGCAGGGCAGCCTCTGTGGCCTGGCATTCGTATAAGGCATCGTCGGAGAGAGCTGCGTCGGTGATCTCCAGATTGAACTGGCCAGAATCCGTCGCCCCGATGATCCGGTAACGTGGCCAGGCTGAGGAGGGAGAGGCAGGTGAGTGGGGCCAGGTGCCCAGCTGGCATCACCCTGCCTGGGCTTGGCGAAGCTCTGCAAAGCCACTGGCTGCCCACTTACAAACTCTGCCATTTGCCTGTAGCAATGTCCTTCTGCTCTGAGAAGGGGAAGTCTGTGGGGTAGCCCTGTCTCCACCACAGATCTGGGGGGGGGATACTCCATCCCCTCCCCCTGCACCCTCTGCAAGATTTGGACTGAACATAGCCCAGGCCTCGTCAGTCAATGGCAGAAGGTAAACTTTGTCCTTAGGGGGACAAAGTGGGGGGAGTGTGGGGCCATTCCCAGTGGCCAAGAGATGGGGGGTCAATGGCCCCACCCAGCAAATTGCCCCACCCCACGAAATACAGGGCAAGGAGTGCAACAGGCTCCCAAAGCAGCCTTTTCTTCTGCATTGAGTTGGGTCACCTTGCTGTAAAATTTGAGTGTCTTAAATGGTGGATGATCACTTGTGAGGAATGAAAGCAGGCTAGGCAGACGTCTGCAGAATAAAAAATCACGGAAAACTGCCACATTAATTAATAAGAGGCGGCAAATGAAGGGGGGTGTCCGTCCTCGGTGCTCTGTGCTGGAGAGGTGGCGCTGTTGGGCTGCCCGGAGCGAAGCCCCTTGGAAGGAGGCCAGCTGATGCTGGGAGGGGGGAGGACGCCCCCAGCGCTGTCCCTGAGGGCAGCTGGCATTTTCAGAGATGATGCCTTCTGGCGGGCAGGGGGTGGGCAAGGGTGGGAGGCGGACAATTTCCAGAGAAGATGTGCTGGGAAGAGAGTCCCACCTTTGAGGCCTTGTCCCATCCCCAGAGCCAGGCCATCTTTGGTCCACTGGACGATCCCGGAGTAGTTCAGCACCACACAGGACAGGACTCCCTTCTGCCCGGCAACCACCGTCTGGTCCTCCGGTTCCTCGATGAAGCGGGTCTGGAGGACTGAGGGGAGGGGGAGAACAGGGTGGGCTGAGTTCTTCTGCAACAATTCATGGGAATTGGATCTGCAGAACTGCCATGAACAGTGGCAGTCCGCCTGAGAGAGGCTGAGGATGGCGACAAGCAGAAGAGCCTCAGGAACCTCCTTTGTGAGCCACAGTCAAGGTGAGTCCCTGTGGATTTCAGGACCGCAGAGGTTCGCTCAGTCCCTCAGGGCTCCGTGGCACCAGCTGAAGCTCCGAGATCCAGGAGGGCCACCCCTCAAAGCAGGACTGCTTTCCTCTCCTCTCCCCCAAACTCCCCCCCCCAGGAACTCCTCTTTACTATTTGTATCCACCATCTGGGGGAGCCTCTTCTTTTCTGAAGGATTTGTTGAAATAATCATTAATTTGTTACAAATTTGTCACCTAATTAATTGGTGTTTCCTTCCAAGTTTGATTTTTTAAAAAAAAAATAAGGGGGGGCGGGTTTCCAGTCAATGGATTAACCAGCCAAAGGCTTCTCTTGCAGCCCCAGAGCATTGAGAACATGGCACAATTAAGGGGGGGGAATGACAGACACAGGAGGCACTTTCTGGCACCCAAAATACATGACTGAACGCCCCCAATTCCAGGCACAGCTTTAAATCAACTCAGCAGTGCTAGCAAAACCACTAAAGAGTTTGACTGCAACATCCGTAAATACTCCGACACGCAAGGCATCCATCTTTTGCTCTTGGCATCCAAAGCCTAGGGCCCCAAGGCAACCCCCCAGGAGAGGGTCCCTTGGGGCCCTCAAGCCAACTCCCCCCCATGCCCCCCCAGCAGAGGATCCCTTGGGCATCCCCCTTTTCCATCCTCAGGAGGGAAGCCAAACCCACTGAACAGTTTGACAAAGGCTGGTCCCTACTTGCCTCTCTCTGCTTCTTTGTTATCCTGTCTGTACTGACTTGATTTAAAAGCAGCAACAAAACCACTCAGAAAACTGAATAACACTTTTATAAATGACAATACACAACAGGAATGACTGTGTCTACTTGGCAGGGCTGCTGCGATGTGCACGCTTAAAACTTGCAGGGTGGTGTTATCTTCTGAATCCTGGCAAGACTCTGCCTCCCCCTCGCCACAGCCGCACGCACGGTGTGAGCACAGGTGTGCACACCCACTGAGGCAGAGCGGCTGGGAAAAGGTGATAGTCATGATAAGCAGGCACTGCAGAGATTTCATTTAAGGTTGCTGTCACTTCTCTCCAGATAAGAGAAAGAGCTGCAGTCCTATTGATTGTTGAGCCAGGAAGGAAAAAAATGCCAGCACACGTCACAAGAAATAATTTGTGTATGGAGAGAAAATATTTGTGGGGCCAAGAGCCCCCTTCCCTCACAGCCCCTCTCCTCCTGGAGCGCCTACGCCTCCCTCAATGCCTGGCTTGGCACTTGGCCCCAGATCAGGGGCAAACTGTGGCAGGGTTTGTGGGGTGCAAGAAAAACAGCTGCCTGCCTGGTGGGAGAGAGGACTGGACTTGGAGGCTGCAACATTCCTCCCAATCTGGAAACTGGGAATAAAATTTTTGGGAAAACCATCTCCACATGGTTAGGAGCAAACCAGAAAAATGGGTGAGCACTTCCCCCTTCTGGAGTTGCCTTCTAGCCTAGCCAGCTGGGTCT
This sequence comes from Vipera ursinii, assembly GCF_947247035.1. Lineage (NCBI taxonomy): Eukaryota > Metazoa > Chordata > Lepidosauria > Squamata > Viperidae > Vipera > Vipera ursinii. Next base: position 173,877 of record NC_139528.1, read on the forward strand.
CCAAAGTACTCAGCCGCTTCAGGGGACCCAGACCCATCCCCCTTCCCAGGAGAGGCTGGAAATCCCAGGCCCTTTGGAGAAAGAAGAAGTAGGGGGCTGGAGAAAGAGGGGGTAGGGGGTATGGGCTCCCCCTGTGCCAGTTCAGTCCCAATCACTGAAGGCCTTGCCCTTCCCCAGAGCACAGCAGCTTAAAACGCTGGTCTTGTTCTGCCTCCTTCTCCAAAAGTGAGAGGGATGATTCATGGTACTTGGTCCCAGCTGCCCCTCTGTCAGGCACTTGCCTTGCCAGGAGCCCTGCCGTCCCTGGGCCTCTTGGACACTTGTCTCTTGGGGCTTTTTCTTGGGATGCAGGAAAGGACAACAGGGACGTCGTCACAGGCTGCCTGAAGCCAAGATTTGGGGATGCCCAGCAGATACTGAGTCCTGGATGGAGCTGCAGAAAGTGGGTCAGCAGCTAGTGCTGGAGGCTGAGCCTCTAGATGCTAATGGACTACAACTCCCATCCTCTCGCAAGACGAAGGTGGCTGGCAGCCATTGACAACGGAGTTTCAATCGCATGGATCACACAGGGCTTCGAAGGTCAAGTGCCCCATTGGGTTGGGGTGAACACCTGGGGGGCAAAAAGATGCCTTCCCTCCTTCCTCCAGGCGGGGAGAGGGGGAGGGAAGGGGCCCAGCCGCTCCCAGCTGAGGAAGACTAACGGCAGCTCTAGAGCCAAGCAAAGGGGGCTTGCCTCAAGCCCATCCCTCCATTTATCAACAGGAAGGCTGGTGAGAGCCGCTGGCTGTTAAAGCAGGGCCCAAAGGAAAGCCTTTCATTTCCACCAACCGCTTTCGGAAGGAACTGAATCTCCCTGCTCAGACTTTGGGTTTCTATCGCCTTTTCTTCCTTCCCTGCGTTTCCTCCCCCTCTTTTGAATTTAAGCCTTTCCCCCAAGCCGCTCCCTCCCTCCCTCCCTCCGTAAAAGCAACCTATGCATTGTGTCCTCCAAGGAACATGGAAGTAAAACAGTATTTTGGAGAGGAGGGGGAGGGTCCTGCGAAATGCCCTCCCTTGGGCACAAAAGAGGCGGCTGTGTGTGAATTTGGGAGGGGAGGGCTGGGCGCGAAGGAGAGCCACCCAGGGACAGGACAAACTGCTCTCCCCCCAGCTCCAGTTTGCCTCCTTGAGCCCCCCCCAGGATGTTAAGCAGCACTGAGGGGCTGCCCATCTGCTACAAAGCCCCCCCACCTAACCTGCCAGGGGCGCTGCGGTATGTTTGATGGCTGGCTGGAAACGGCTCCTTAGACTCCCTTGCCCCCCCCCCAGCCCACTCACTCCGCCAAAAGCATTTCTCCAGCCCTGGAAAAGTGGAAACAAGACAGCCGACTCGCGTTCAAAGCAGCAAATGAGACGAACAAAGATCTGCCAACTAACTGACGGGGAACAAATTTAGGTCTGGGGAATGGAAAGAGGAAAGAGGGAGGGGTTTTGACAGGCACAAAAGCTGCAAAAGACGACGGGATTGTCTCGGCAACCTCCAGAAGCAGCCAGACATCAAGATTTGGCAACATCAAAGTTCACGTCGGAGCCGTTACCCGTCGTGTGCCAGGGAAGCGGCTCTTCCTGCATCTGTCTGGCAGGCACTCTCTGTATGGGGGTCTCCAAGGGGCGCCCTTACTCTGACCGGCTGGCTCCTTGTTTGCAAACCTGGCTCCTGGCTGCCCTCAAATGCTGACCTGGTTGGCACGCCCACCTTGTCAGGTCTGCTGGCGAAGGAAGAAAAGCCGGCAGCGTTCACATGGAATGAGGAGCCCTAAATCACAGTTTACAAACCACAATGACTGCTCCAGACATTAAACTAAAAACCACCACCTTGAAAGGGATTGTCTAATCTCTGTTCAAGGGTATTCAAATTGATGGAGGAGAAAAAAAAGGGGGGGATTGTCAATTACCCAGGAAAGAGCCCAGTGAGGGTTAGATTCCCAATCCCAGGATATTCGCAGGCGGGTTAATCTGGGCTGTGGGACCCTTCTAGCATCTCAGCCTCTGAATGGAAGGTCTCAGGGGATGCCCGAGAGGGCTGCCCTCTGGCCTTGGGGAAGCCCTGCACTCACCCTGCAGTGTAGGCCATTTTAGTATCCTGATCATATCATCGCTGCAGAGAACTTTGCAGCTTCTCAAGAACTTTCTTCTAGTCAAGTGGCACCACTAAAAACCATACAATAAATCCAGAGGGGCCCCCAAAACTGTAGGGAGATGTGTTAAACTCCTGAAAATGACCGTAAATGTTGCTGGGAGACTGTTTCCAATCCCAGCACCCCAGAAAGACAGGCAGAGAAGGTTTCCCCAGCCACTCCCTGGCTTGAGTGAGGGTCCCACTTGGGTCTGGCAGGGTCTCGGTGCTCTGACCGTCTGGGATCGCGCACTTTGTGTGTGGCAGCCCTGAGCCAAAGCCCCTCTTGGCAAGCTGGTGCCGCCGGGCAGCCCTCCTCGCCAGTTCTCATTTAACCGTCTTTCCCGCAGGAGCAAAGGCCTCGATTGGTTTTGACACCAATCTCACAACAAATTTAGCACCTCATTTCCCAGTCCGATCAAATATTCCACCTTGATTATTTCAGAGCCACAAGACGGGGCTTTTCGCATCCAAACAAGCGGAAAACACCTTGGCTGGACGTCAGATTCCATCAGCCTCACTTTCCAGCCTCTTGGCAAAAAAAAGAAGAAAAGGCCGGGAGGCAGAAGCCAGCCAGGCCCAGAACCAGGGTGGACTAGGAGGGGAGGAGACCCCCCCCTTCCTCTTTCTGGCTGTGAGTGGGAAAGATGCGCCCTGGGGGCGAGGCAGACAAAGCAGCCTGGCTCTCTACAGCATCCCCAGGGACCCGCAGCTGCCTCCTGCCTGCCCCAGAGGCACCCAAGCTGGCATCGCATCCAGGAAGCCCAAAGATCCCGGAGGAGAAAACCCTTCAGGCAATGAGTTGGTTCCCACAAGATGCAGGACAACGTTCCACCAACAACCCATGCTAGTAAAGTCAAGTATGCTGTGTGAATGCAGAAGCTGGCTGGGGACTAGTCTCTCTGAATCGGTTGCTGCTGCTAACAGCTTCTGGATCCAAGGCTGGCAACCTGGCTGCTGCCACTGACCAGCAGAGGCTCTCCTTGGCTTGGGGCGGGGGAGGTTGGGAGGGAAGCCCCCCCACTGCATTCCCAGCTGCCCTCCAGGAGCCCCGGAGCTAACTTCCAGCAGAGTCAACTCTTTCTCCAGCCTCTGAAGGAGGACAAATTCTTTTGGCGCCCTCTGCCACTGCTCCTTGCAAATGTCCCTGTGTGTGTCGGGGGGGGGGAGACCCCCGTTTTGCACAGCCCCATTTTGGGGGTGGGCAGCAGGAAGCCCCTCAGCTCCAGCTTTGCCCATTTCACAAGCGGGCCTCTGTGGCTTCCACTCTTTGTTCCCTGGGCTCCCGAATTCTTCTTCCAGAGAGGAGGGGGCAACCCCTCGTCCCCCTCCCAGGGACAGCCTCCCAGTCCCCACGTGCAGCTGGGCCCGTGTCCTCTTCCACACAACCCCCAGGCCCAAGGGGAGTCCAGTGATCTGCCAGACACGGGGAATAATTGGAAGAGACAGCTAATGAACAGGCATTCATCAAACTTCTCCCAGCCTCATCACCCCAATCAATTAAACGAGAAGGAAGCCGCCCGCCCTCCTACGTAGCACCCAGGGGGAGGAGAGGACAGAGCACCGAAAGGGGGAGAGCAAATTTCTGGCCCTGCTGGATGTGCAGGAGGGAACCATAATTAGTCCAGAGAAAACATAAGGAAAAATTTCAATTAAAATGATGTCAAGAGGAGCTATAAATACAGGCCTCGGCTGACACAAGGAAATTGACTCTTATTTTCCCTCCTCAAAGTTTCCTAAACATTTTTCACCTAATAAATAACATTATCATTATCAGAATTATTGTGAGGATTATTAAAAAGCTCCATCCAACCTCAGGCCTCAAAAAGCAATATATGTCCTCCCCAAACAAATTATACTGTTTTCAGTGCACAAAGACAGGAATAGAACTGTGCCCGGAGGAAAGTCGCGGGGGGGGGGAGGGAAGAGCCCCTAAAACTAATGAATAGCATTACTGCCTTACAGCAAACAGCTCCATCTTTCTGGAGAAACACAGGGAGACAGAGGAGGGGAAAAGACTGGCGCAGCTGAGCAGATAAAGGTCCAGTGGGCAGCAGCTGAATCTGGGGCTTGGCTGGGGAGCTGGTCAAACCACGATCGAGCCAGGAGCTGAGAGGCTGAGCAGCAAAGCAGCAGCTACAATGCCCCAAAGGTCCCAAGATCAGAGGAGTGGCAATGGCTGGCGATCCAAGGAAGCGCCTTCCGATGCCAGATGCTGGGCAGAGGGCAACTCTTCCCTGCCCCTGGGGTCCCCACGGAGAAGCCTTGGCCCCTGGGAAAGCTGGGCACAGCCTGCCTCTAAAATTGGGAATGGTGCGCAGCCCTTGCCAGAGGCAGGAGAACCCACAGAGGACTGCTGCTTCCCATTCCAGCCCACTCCCCACATCTGCTTAACCCCGCTGAGCTGCCCTGGGTCCCCCTAGACAGCCTCAGAGCCAGGAAAGCCCCAGAGAAAAGAACTACGAAAACTTTCTCCTGCTTCCAGGCATCTCAAGAGAAGCACCTGCCAACATCCAGCAGCCCCTCCCCCGCATTTAATTGGGCAGATGAGAAGCTGCAGGTAAAACACCTTTGAATGTTTACATAAAATCTGGGCCAAGTGCAAGATTTATTTTTCTGGATGTTCAGTGCAGAGGAGTTTTTGGTTGAGAAGCTACCTGGGGCTCCCAGCTCTCCCCCCAAATAGCCCAAGTGGGGCAAGGCAAGCTTAGGGGGCAGTCTGATCCAGGTCGATGAGAAGAAGCCAACTCAGAGCTCAGTTGTTTACTAGCATCCCAAAGTTCGTGTGTATCTTGAAAAACATCAGAAAAACAAATTTTGGGTTCTCTCTGGCAGTGCCCAAAGCCATACCCTGGCCGGCTCCCCCTTTCTGGAATAATACTGCCAACTTTATGGGTTCATCTGGGTCTGCTGCCCCAAAGCCCCCCTCCTGGAAGAGATTTCTGGGTCAACTGGGCCCCACACCGGCCTCTCCGTTTTTGAAAAGCCCTTCAAGGGAACCCTTGCTCTCTTTTGCCCCAGCCCAGAAATGGTGCAAAGCTGTGGCAGCCCTGGAGGAATCTCAGAAAAAGGGGCGCCCCCAGCCCCTCCCCCAATGTCAGCAGGGGTGCAGCCCCTTTGTTCTGCCCTATGAGGGGGCAGCCCAGCTGCCTGAGCTGGAGCGGGGAGGGGTTAAGTAGACCCTCTCTGCTCTGCTGGAATCTGCCATTCTTTTTTCCTTCCTTTCTCTGCAGAGAGAATCCCTCCCCCCCCCCACTTCATCTCCTTTTGTAAATCAGAGGCCCAAGGAATCCAATTATCTTGCAAGCCCCTCGGTGGCAGCTGAAGCCCCCCCTCCTCCCGCCAAGCAGGGCTGCCAATTTGGAGGGCATCTTCCATGGCCCCGCCATCCCCCAGGTGCACCCCAAAGAGCCTCAGGGGGGCCTTGGGGGCTCCCTAGAGTGGAGGGAGGCCGAGCAACCCCTCCAGTTCAGGGGACTTCCACCTACCTGGCTCCATCACTCCAGGGTGAAACCCTCCCCCCCCAGGCAGGCAGAAAGACAAAGGGGCCGCTGGAGAAGGAAGGGGGGCAGCTCTCTGGTGGGCAAGGACAGAGCAGCAAGCTCCTCTGGTCCAGCTTTCTCCCTAACAGCCCTGCAGGATAGGCCCAGAGCACACATACCAGTTCCATCTCCCATTTGCCAGGTGGGAAAGCTGAAAAGGGGCGTTTGCTTAACAGGAGGAAATAAAACTTTTAACCTAAAAGCTGGGCTCCTCTTTTTCTCCCCTCCCATGAAGAATTCCTGGGGGGAGGGGCAGTGAGAAGACCGCCCCCCCTACAAAGATGAAAAGAGCAACGGTGACCCAGAGACTTGGGCTCTTCTGGGTTGAGAGCTGCCCCCTCAGCAGTGGCGTGCCTGGCGGGAGGGGCATATTTCTCTGATGGGCTTTGCCCAGTGGGTGCCTGGCCGCCTCCCCCCTCCCCGATGTTCCCCCCTCCTCTTCTTCCTCTGTTGGGAAAGTAGGTCAGCACAGCCAGCTCCCCATTCAGTCCCCAAATCTCTCCTTCCTCAGCTCCCCCCCAGCAGCCAAGCGGCCTGGCAGGGTTGCCAGGGGACCCGCAGGTGCAGAAGACCCAGGTCTCGGGGTGGGGGGGCAGGGGGGAGGCCCCTGGGCAGTCTGAGTGGAGCTGCCAAATCCGCATGGCGGGTGAACATTCCCCTCTGGTGGGAACAAATCCCCTCACAGCCCTTAATAGAGGCAGGTGGAAGGGGGACGCGCCTTTCTCTGTGGGGCCAGGAAAGCAGAGGGAGGGAGGCCAAAGCGGCACAGGGGGCACGTGGTAGAGGAGGCAGTGTGTGTGTGTGTGTGTGTGTGTGAAATCATTCAAGGGCATCTGGATCCTTCAGAAGAGCACCCAAACCATTTCCCGTGGCAGCGCAGGTGCAACTGAAGCCGTTTTGCCCCCCAGGTGAGGGCAGAGCAGCCGGGGTGGAGGCAGAGGCGGCTCGGCCTCCCTGGGGCTGCCCGCTTGGTGAGTTACGGGAGCCGCACCAGGCACCGTAAGGTCTCCCTTTGGGAAGATGCCCCACATATCTTCTTCTGGAGGCCTGACTGGCCTTTCTGAATGCCCAGCTCCCTCTGATTTATAGGCTAACAGCTTGGAAACGAGGGATGAGCAGGTTCCCTCCTCGTTAGGCAACTCTGCTCTTTCTGCACCTGAGTGACTCTCCAGAGACAGAGAAAGTTGGACTCCCCCATTCCAACTTTGCCCACCCGGACCCCTGCATTTGTGTTGTTGGAGAACAGAGAGGCTTAAAGCAGCAAAGCATCTCCAGCGAGAACTCGCCTCTGGGCAGCCGCAGCTGCACCCGAACGCCAACTGTCTTCTGCTGCTGCTGCCGCCGAAGGGCTCTTGTAAGAAGAGCAGCAGGGGACGGGAGAGCCGGCAAGCGCACACCATGGTGGAGAAAAAACCAGCCACCTGGGAAGTTAATTTCCAGGTTATTATTTCTCCTTCAATCCCTCCACCTGCCTTAGTTTAACTCTGTTTTATTCTTGGCAACATGGGAAATGTAAACGCCGCAGTTGCTTTGCTGGAAATATCTAATTGTCCATCCTGGCCTGGCTGCCAGCACAAGCCTCCCTCTTGTTTCCAAAGGGAGGTTCGAAGGAAAACCGAGTCAGCCTGGGAGGCGAGGCCGAAGCAGGAGATGCTAACACAAGGCAGCCTTTTGGCACCAAAGCTCTGCACCCGAGCTGGACCGGGCCTGCTGGAAGACTGCGGAGGACATCCATTCTGCCCCTCCTGCCCAGGCTGGGCCAGAGATCAGGAGGGTCTGCCAGCCTTCCAGGCCTCCACAGACAGGACGCAATGGAGGTGACCTCTCTTGCCCTCTTTCTGGGCTTCGACTTTCCCACCCCGAGAGAGCGGCTGCTTCCACCATGGAGCCCCGCCTGAACCCCAAGACTAGCAGTTGCCGCAAAAGGCGTTTTTAAGGAGGGCTGCCAAGAAGGCGCCTGCCTGGCCTTCCTTCCCCCTCCAGCACAGATCATCCCCATCTATCACTCTTATCATGCCCCACTGCCATCTTTGCTTGCATCTTTGCCCCGTCCCTCCCTGTCTGGCTGGAAGCCATGGAGGGAGCAGCGCCTGGCTGGCGTATCAGAGGCTGCCCGAAATGGCTCTTCCCCCCACCTGTCCATTCCCCAGAACCAGACCTAGAGACAGTTTTGTGAAGCTCCTTCAAGACAAAGAAATGCCGCATTCCAGAGGGGAGGGGAGGCCCTGCCTTCCGGGATGGGGGGTTTATAAAGGGGCGCATTTAAGAACAAGAAGTGGCTGGAATGAAGTCTGTGCCTGCTACGTGCCCATGGGCAGCGCAAGATCTGACTCTCAGAAGCATTATTAATACTTTTCGTATTAAAGTTAATATTTCATTAACCCACTCTATGCATGTAAATGTTTAATATCTGCCTTTCTATTGTCACAGCTTATCTCACTCTTGAATGAACACAAAGCTTTTAAGAAGTTCACTGCCCAAGAAGTGAGAACTGCGACCCATTTTCCCAATCCAACTAGAACCCAGTGAAGTATTAGCCCTTGGCATAGTCCATCCCTCAGAACCCCACTAGTGGACCATCCCGTGGGAAACAACTCACACCCTTAGAGGAGGAGGTCTTGGTCAGCGATCCCCACTCTGAGCCAGAGGAACTTTGGTGCTTCGTGAAGCGTTTCTCTCCTTTGCCTCCCAAATGGCAGAGGGGAAGACGGCCAGGAAGGTGCCTTGTTGTGGTCCTAAGGGGGCTGCTCCTTCCGCTCTGGGCCCACATGCTGGGCGTGGTGCTCTCCTGTGGGCCTCGACCAGATCAGCCTTGCTGAGGGGCACCAGCCAGGGCAGGAAGGGCAATGGAGAGGAGGCATTCAAGAGAGGTTCAGAGAAAGGCCACCCTACAATGGAGGAGAGGCCGACAGAAAAACTCCTTGGCACACTGCCAGCAAGACCTGTGGGGCACTTAATGGAAGCGGGGGGGGGAGGTGTTCAGGGGTACTTGTTCATTTCAGAGGGTACCAGGTGTGGGGCAGGATCAACACAGTTGCTGCCACTCCATCTTTCACCCCAGGGCTGCAGACAGAGCATGGCTGGCACATGTCAGAGCTGGGTACATGTCTCTATCCCTCTGGGTGGGGGCAAGTGGCCTGCAGATTGTGCGTGGGGGTCTGCCTGGAAGAGATGGGCGGGCCTCACCCGGTTGCACAGCAGGTTGCACAGCAGCACTTTGCACATGGTGTGGCTTCCCCGCGGGCAAAGCCCCAAGGCTGGCAGGAAGCCAAAGGGCAGGTGGGGGCCACTTGCTGGGAATGGGGCTCTGCCTGGCAGGGCCACTTCCAAAGGCCCCAGTGCCGCAATGGGCCCTGCTGATCGGCAACCAGACAAAGAGTTGCTCTGCCCGGTGGTGATGTTTAAGCCCTTGGATCCTGTCCTGTAAAATAAAGCTGCTGGGCTGTTTTGGCCGAGTGATGTGAGGGGCTGAGCGAGGCCAGGCAAGGCCAGAGGGCAGGCTCCAGATGGGGAAGCCGGGGCCCAAACTGGTCCAAGCACAGCAGAGGCTGCCCAATGACGTCATCACGGAAGGCAGCCATCAGCTGGCGCCCTCCGTATCACGAAGCCTCCTCCTTTGCGTGGGTCCCCCGCTTCATCCCCCGGCCCCTGTTCACAGGAGCAGGGCAAACCTGCCTCCCCTGCCAGGGAGCCCCCAATGTCGGTTCCTCCCCCCCCACATCAGTGGTCTTGCAAATTGCACCCTCCCAGCTACGGTTGCTGAAAATTGGGACCAAGGGGTGTTACGGGACTGTAGTTTGACTCCCCTGGCTTAAATGTCCCTCGTCCATGTTTTGATGGGTGAAATATGTTGGAAGAGGGCTGGGATTTGGGAATTTTGTCTGATTTCTGGCAAGAATCTACATTTCTGTGGCTGAAGGGAATACTAAGGGTGCTTGTTTATTAGCTCAAGTTTAATTAATTTGTATATTATCCCCGTTAATTAAGATCTCTTTCCCCCTCCTCCTCAAAAAAGAGAGAAGAATCGGCAGTCATTAAGGAAGATGCTGGCAGCCGCCCCTCCAGCTGCTCCCCGCCTGCCTTGCTCTGAGGGTCTTTTGGCCGCTGAATTATCCTTCCCGGCTCCAGCAGATGTGAGGGGAGCAGGCACTCCTTCCAGCCAGGCTGAGCAGATGTGGAATCCTGTCCCTTCCTCCTCGGCCTGATTCATCAGTCCTGGGGGGTCTGGGAAGGGGAAGCGGGCGAGGGACGGGGGAGGAGGGGCGCCAGCCTTTGCCAGCCCAGCCCAGCGGAGGAGAAAATAAGCAGGAGAGGAAAGGAGTGAAACTCAATTTGCACCAGCCCTTCTGACTGGCTGCCAGCCTCACTCGCCCTGTGCCCACCCAGCTTCGGCCACGCACAGAACAGGGGAAACCCCCTGGGGGCAAAACTTCCCCCTTCGCCCCAACCCTGTGCCTGTGCCCCCCCATGGCAGGCAGCCGAAGCCTCTTTAAAGCCCTTTGGGGCTGACGTGGGGGGCACCCCTCCATTCTTTGTCCCCGCCTTCAGCCGGCTGCGCCCCAAGCCTCCTTGTTCTGCCAGCCTTCAGCTGCAACCTTGGCTGCCCCCACCCCCCTCAGTGCACAAGAAGGAATGCAAGGAGACCTCCTCCTCCAGCCTGCTTGGCCTTGAAGAGGGCCAGCAACATCTTGGGAGCCATGGGGGGGGGGACTTAAAAGGGCTGCTGCAAAACATTGCTTGGCAAATTTCCCTCCCACAGAGGGAGCCTACAGCAGGCTCCCTCCCCCAACCCGCCAGGCCAAACCAGTCCCTGCCTTTTTTATGCACAAGACTTTAAAAGGGACGGAGTTTGGCCCATATGGAACAAATTAACTCCCCGCCCCCTTCCAGTTGGGCTGGGTTGGCAATACCTCCCCCCCCCACCCCGTGCAATCTGCAGAGAGCATTCCAGGCAGACAGGACCGTGAACTCATCCTCACAACCAGGAGAGCCTGAGGCCAGCCCCAGAGCCCTGAGCTCTCCCTGGCCGGGCGCTTCAGGAAGACAAACCCCCCCCCCCCGCTCTGGACGGCACTGCCCGAGCCACAGCCAGTTCTGGGGGGGGGAGGCTTCTTCCTTCAGCCACCCAGGCTTCTGCTACCTCTGGGGTGGGAGCAGTCCAGGCAGCCAGGGTGGGGAGGCCAGCACAGCAGTACCCCCACCTCCAGGCCCCGGGCGCCCTTGTGGTAGGGGGCTGTGCGGTGCAGCCCAGAAAGGCGGCCCCTCCGATTTTCAGCCAGGGCTTCTCCTTGCGGTCAATCCTGCTTGGGAGCCCCGGGAGGGGACTCTGGGAGCAGAGCCGGGCCTTCCTCTCCGCCTGCCTCCACGCTGGCTCTTGTGGTTGCAACACTGCAGTGATTCCACAAGCCCGGAATTCGAAGCATTTCCTGCCAGGCAGAGGGGAGGCAGGAGGAGCTGTGGGGGAGGGGAGGGAGCCTTCCAACAGCCGCCCAGCCTCCCTTCCCCAGGAGATACAGCTCAGGAACAAGAGGAGGGAGACCCATTGGGCTGCCCCTCCCCACATCCTCTGACTGTGTCCGGGATGCCCGACCTCTTGTAGGGCGAGCAGGGCATGTCTTTGGGCACCAAAGGGTCCCGGGGGCCAGAGAGCAGAGAGCCTGGCTGAGCTCCACAATGGCAGGAGTCTGCCCCGCAGGAAGGAGCTCAGGGGAGCGAATCGCCAGCATCTGGTTGGGTGCAGAGGGGCAAAAGTGGGCATCCTCAAAGCCCACCCCCCCCTGGCCAGGCGGGACCTCCTGGGACCTGCACTGGCAACCCAGAAGACTCTTTGCAAGCCACTTTCATGGGCTGCTCACAGTATAATCACCCCAGCGCAGCACAGGAAGCCAGAAGGCACCACAAAGCGCCTCCTGGACTGGTTGGGGAGATGAATTCGAGGTGGGGGAGGGTGGTGCCAGAGAGAGGGGGCCCAAAGCCTGGCCTCCTCCGCCATAGCTGCGTCTCAGCCGCTGAGCCTCTAGGAAACTCCGGGTGCAAACACAGCCGCCAAGTGCGCCAACCAACAAGTTGGCACTGGCCACCTTTGCCCCACGACATTGCTCACCCCGGCGAGTTTGAGGAGGAGCGGAGAGGGGAAGGCCCCAGCAGCAGAGCAAGAGCGCTCTCCCCCCCATCCCCCCTCCCTGGCTCAGGGCAGAAGCAAGCAAGACTAACCGTGTTGCTGAGTGTGCTTTTGGCACCAGCCCAGCGGGAGGCAGGGAGGGCAGGGGCTTTTTCGGAGGGGGATGCAACATGGAATCCAGGCAGGTTGACACAAGGCCCTGCAGGGTCAAGTGGTGACTTGCGCATGGAACGAAGCAACACCTCAATTGCAATGTCATGCGGAGGAATTTGCAAAGCCACGGCTGGCTGGGCCAGTTAATCTTAAAAACGAACTCTTGGAGGCATTTTGGTTGGGCCCAATAAACCCATTACCGTGTGGCGCCTTCCCCACTTGTTTGTGTAGCTGTCTTTTGAGTTGGCTGCAGCCCAAGAAGGTCAGTGACGGTGCGCTTGGCAACGCTTCCCAGGGCCCGCTTCTGGACCTCTCCTGCCAGGCTGCCCAGGTCATGCCCTTCCTCCCTGGCCTCCTGAAACTCCCCCCAGGCATGCCTAAAGAAGGTCGCTGCAAGGAGGGGGAGGCGGGAAGACCTCCGTCCCACAGCTTCCGTGGGCTACGCCTGGCCCTCTTTATGCCACCTTGTCGCAGCTCTGGCTTAGTGCCGCCCCTAAGGGCCCGGACTCCACGTCTGCATGCAAACCAAACCCTCCTTTTGTTACTAAGACAGAAAGCAACTTGTTTTAAAACAAAAACAAAAGTTCAAGAAACACTTAGTTACTTGTAAACAGTTCCCAAATGAAATTGACCAAGATTAGAAAAGGGCAAATCTATAACCAGACCCTGAAACGGCAGATTTCCCCATCCTTGCTTAGGTAAACCATGAGGGGGGCGGGGTGTTTCACCTTTGCCAGCTCTTTCAGCCTGGGCTGCACACACAGCAGCTTCTCAGCAAGGGGGAAGGTGGGGAAAAAGCCAGTGGGTTTGCCTGACTGATCAACTGGCCTTTGGGTCCAGAGGACAAGCATGTTCTTCTTCTTCTTCATCATCATCATCATCACAAGAGTCCTTTTTGCCTCAGCTCCTGGGGAAGAGGCTGGCATTCAGGAGTAGCTCCCTTGATAAACACTTACGTCTCTTACTTAATTATCTCTGAATGGGTTTTTTGTTCAACCCTTTAAGCATTTACTCTGATTGGGTTGTTGCCTCCAACAGGTCTCTCACTCACACATACACAAACGACATAACACACACAGTCCCCATCTCCCTTTCTTTGGTGTTTCTATGGAAACACCTCCAGGCGTACAACTGTTCTCCAATTTTGCAATAAAAGTTGGATAGTGATATTTCAGCAGCCTCCTTTCTTTCCAGTCTCCTCCTCTTCCAGCGTTTCTCTCCCCCCCCCGATCATCTCCCCCCCTCCTCCTGCGTACACAAACATACCCATCTGGATTCCCAGGAGACCCCAAATATTTCAGGCTTGGGCCCAACTTTAAGCCCCCTCCCAAATATGCACGCACAATTACAGCACTTTCATTTGAGTAAAAATGGAAGAAAGAAAAAGATGGGGGGGGGAGAGAGAGAGAGAAAGAGAGAGAGAGAGAGAGAAAGAAAGAAAGAAAGAAAGAAAGAAAGAAAGAAAGAAAGAAAGAAAGAAAGAAAGAAAGAAAGAAAGCCTTGAAGGACTCAGAGGCAGAAGCCCTTCCCCCTCTCGCTGGTTTGCTGTATTGCCAGGCAGCCCATCTGATTAACCCCTGCCTCATTGGAACCTCAGTTGGGCTCAGCCCCCCCAAGCTGTGCCTTTAAAGCCCCCCAAGGGGGCTTTTCTCAGAGAATCATGGGAACTGTAGTTTGAGGAAGGTGCCCTCTTGGCCCCAGGATTCCTGGAAAACAGGCAGCCATAAGAGGAAACAAACTCCCGAAAAACCTTGGGGGACGAGTGACCTCTCCTTTCCACAGCTGCCAAACTGCCCCCTTCTTTAGGAAAAGGCCAGGAATTGGCCCCTTGGTGTGTTTTCCAGGGTCCCCTTCAAAGGCACTCCAGACAGGGAGCCGCTTGCTAATGCAAGCCACACTTCCTTGCCCATGGGCACGGGGGGGGGGGGAGCAGGGTGCCAAGCTCACTTGCCAGGGAGGACACCTGCCAGGTGAGGCCCCAGAGGAGGGGCCCAAGGGAGGACCTCTTCTGCTCCCTGCCCCCTCCCCCTCTCTCCCCAGAGCCAGAGGTTATGAAGATGAGCTCCCGGGCTCAAGGGACTCTAATTATCCTCTAAGTGTGAACGCCAGAGTGATTAATTAAGAGATAATAAAAAGAAAAGCAGGCTAGAGAGGAAATAACGGCTGCTTTGATGATAAAACCTGAGCTGAGCCAAGCAATTAGGGGAATCTTTAGGAAGAGTTAGCTCTAATCCCCTGGTACCCATTGCCAGGGAAGGAACCTGGAAGAAGGAAGGACCATACCTCCTCCAAGAAGACACCCAGCCCCACTCGCAAAGGACCTCCCTCCCGCTGCTTGCTCCATAGAGGTAGACTATTCCTGCTTGTGGAGTCTTGACCTTAGCCCCTTCCAGAGCCACACATGGCTGGGAAGCGCGGAGGAGCCTCTTCCCACGTTGACTCGCACATCCTGTAATCAGGTCCAGACCCCCACATTGAAAGAGGAGAGGCCACGACCAGAAGGAAGGGCAGCCCAGCAGCTGAAGGTCAGGGCAGGAAAAGGACTGGGCTGGATGCATCGGGATCCCCCTCTGGAGCCAAGAGGCCCCCACCCCAAAGGCCGTCCCTGAGATGGGCTTGCAAAGTCTTCCCTGAGGAGGGGACACTCAAGCTGAGATCGGCCGGGGTCTGCTTGATGCCTCACAAGGCTTCAATGCAGCGGCTGCATCCTTTCTCCAGGCTCCCCTTGGGAGGAGGAGGAGGAGGCCATTTCGCATGGGGTGGGGAGCAAGGAGGCTGGCTAGTCCCAGCCCCACCCCACAAGGCCGCTTTCTTCGCCTCTCCTCAGACGGCCAATCACCGCCACCTCCTCCCCTCTGGGAGGGACACAAAACACTGGAGTGAAGCACGCCAGGCTCAGAAAAGTGGACGGGTGAAAAAAAGATATACAGTTGGCGAAGCCCCCTGCCCTCTCCCCCCCCCCCCCGCCACTCTGGCCATAGGGTGAGGGTTTAAAGCTCTTGAATCCCCAGGGACCCCAATTTCCTTAAGTGGCATCTAGAAGAGGGAAGGGCAGGGGCTCAGCTCTCTCCCCTCTTGGAGGAATTCTGCCCAAGCTCCCTCCCCTCCCCCACAAAGGTTGAAGGGGGATGTGGGGGTGCTGGGGCTGAAGGAGGAGGAGCAGCCTGCTGGGGCCCTGGGAAGACTGTGGGGCTGGTTAAGGGCAGCCCTCCGCTGGGCCCTGGGGTTGGCCGGCCAGGCCTTCTGCTGAGCTGAGCTTCTGGGGGCGACCAGGCTGGAGCCCAGGAAGGAGGGGCTCCCCGTCCCCCTTCTAAGCAGTTGCTGCAGCTGAGTTGCTCAGAGGGTCCTCCCTGCCATTCTCCTCACTCCCCATCATCCCCAGCCTGGGGGAGCCAGGAAGATGCTGTGGCCTAGACCTGGGACTGGATCTAGCACAGTTCAGCCCCTCCCTCCAGCCCCTTTGCCTATTCCCAGAAACTGTGATAGACTGCCCCTGTGGATGGAGGCTTTGCCCTGCTCTTCCCCTGGAGCCTCATCTCTCCCTCCCTCCCCTGACAATGAGCCTTAATCTTTTCCATTTCAGATGCTCCCCTTCTTCCTGTTGAGGAGGAGACGCAGAACGGCTCTGAAAATGAATGAATATTTCAGTTTGTGACTTGCCATCGTGGAAAGACCCCTGCCGGATGATTGAAAGAGGGTGGAGGGGAAGACAAATGACTTTCATTTAGATAAAATACAGACAATTATTTTGTGAAAAATGAACAGAGGCAGCACAGCATGCCCCCCCCATTCCAAGGAGGCGGATGTTGGCACGCCCCCCCTTTCTAATTAAGTGCCTGCGTGTCCTTTGAGTGGGGGAGGGGGAGCACAAGGAGGTCCAGGCTCTCTTCCCTCACTACCTTCCCCAGCCAGGGCCTTTGCAGACTTGCTGACTACAACTCCCACTGTCCTCAGCCAGAGCACCCATTGCAGCAGGAGAAAAGTCAAAAAGGAATGCAAAAAGAAAATCCATCAGTGGGGGGGGGGAGCAAGCCCCCTTTCCCATTTGCCCCCTAATTGCCTGGGGAGGCCTCCTCCCAAAAAGACCCATCTCTGCCTGCCCCTCCCCCAGGAATGCCGCTCTCCAGATCTTCTAAGGTCTGTTTGATTCTTTCCCTCTGAATCCCACCAGAAGCCCCCGCCCCACATGGATTGATGGAATGGGGCCCTGAGGGGAGGGGCTGCACCATCTGCACCCTCCAGCTCCAAAGCTCATCCCCGCTGAGGCCAATGGGGCGGTCAGCTTCTTTCACCCACAGCAACAGTTAACCCCTCCTTTCCATGCCCCCTGCCCCGCCCAAGGGTGAATGGGCTTCCCCCCCAAAAAGACACCCACACACAAGCCTGGAAAACACCCGGCTGCCCTCTGCCATCTCTCCTGGTACAGTGCCTCTGACTGTGGGAGATCCACTGACCAGGGAGCAGTGGGGCTTTCCAGGCCAGGTTTAGGCAGGGCATCCAGTCTGGGGGGGAGGGGAGGGGAGGGGCAGAATGATCTTTTCCAAGTCCCCAGCCCACCCAAGAGGCCCCAGGTTGGGCCTTTGCTCTGACCCACGTCCAGATGCTCTCAAGCTTTTTCTTCCCCAGAAATCAGGATGTCCATGAGAAACCTTTGTGCAAGCCTCTAGTCCTCATGACTTAAAAAACAAACAAAATACCAGAATTCTGTGAAATCATTCAAGGATTCAAGGAAGACTGTTTCCCTTTGCTATCTACATTTCCCTGCAAGATCCTGCAAATGCTGGAAAATCCACTGGAAGGGGCAGGAGCAGGTAGAGAGATCTTGGAAGGTGCTACCTCCCCCCACCCCTTGTGGACATGCTGCCTGAGGGAGCCCAGTTAAACACACACACAAACACACACACCAAGCATTTTATAACTATTAGTAACGCTAGCTGTTTACAGCACACGAGATGGGAAAGGGAGAATTACGTCAGGCTTTACCCCCCCCCCCCCAGCCCTCCCCAGCACAGCCACCGCGCGCGGATTCTGCCTGGCCTCCGCCTCCTCCGGCAGCCCCGCCTTCCCCAAACGCCGGAGCCTGGGCTCCCCCCTCCGTGCCCGCCCCGGGGTGGGCGCCATATGCAAAACAAGGATGCCCGGGGCTCGAGGGGCCAGAACAACCTCCCCCCTCGCTCGACGACGCCCCCTCTGTAGGGATCCCCCGGTCCCTCTCGGGGGCTCTGGCTGCGGCGGCATCGCAGGCCCCGGCCCCGTCTGGCTGCAGAGGGAGAGGGGGCTGCGCTGTGTCCCAAGCACACCCGCCATCCGCCGAGCGCCCCATCAGCACGCGCCTGGACTCGGGCGCTTGGCAGGAGACCCCAGACCCCGCCGCCCTGGGGACTCTTCCTGTACGGCTCCTCTGGCTGGTCCGCGGGGCGCCCCCCCGCCCAATCCTGGAACGCTCCTGCCTCCCCCTCCCCCCCTCCCCGTCTTAATTTCAACTCTACGCGGGACGTTGAAAGGAAGCGAGGCGAGGCCGCCCGAGGGAGGAGCGAACGGGGGGCAACGAGCCCCTTTTCCGCTCTGGCCGCCCCCTGCCTTCGCCCCCAGACCGAGGCGCCGCTCCTTCTCACCCCGCCCTCCGGAGCCGAGGGGGTCGCGGTCCGAGTGCTAACAACTTTTGACTCCCGCCGCGGAGAGAACAAGGCAGCGAGGCAACGGTGCGCCGCCCGCCTCCGAAACGCCGGGCTCGGGGGCCTAGAGGAACGGCGGAGGGAGGAGGGGCGGCGGGGGCTCCGACTTCTGGCCGCTGCCAGGGGGACCCGCGCCGACGCCGACGCCGCTATTCCAAAGGCAGCCTCGCGGCGGGCTGGAGGCGGCGGGGCGCAGCCCGGCCAAACTCCGCGGCGGGCTGTTGCTCAACAGTCGGCCACGCCGGAGGGGGCAGCCGCTCTGTCCCGCGACGCCTCGCCCGGTGAGCGAGCCCCCCCGTCCCGTCCCGAGAGGCGAACCGGAGCAGCGGGGCGGGCGCTAGGGCGCCGCCTCTCCCGCCCCTCCGGCCCCACCACCGCTGCGCCCCGAGCCGCGCGCCCTCTCCCGGCGGGGCCAGCGGGAGACCCTCCGGGCTGCGAGCTCGGCCGTCCGTCGGGGCGCCGCTTACCTTGCGCGGAGGCGTCCTCGACTCCCGAGAAGACGCACAAGACGGCCAGCAGCGGCAGCATCGCTCCCGGCGCGGCGGGGCTGAGTTCGGCGCTCGCCCGCCCGCTCGGGGCCTCCTGCTACCCCGCGCGCCCAGCGCCGTCTTCGCCGCTGCTCCTTCCAGAGAAGGGGAGGAGAAGGAGGAGAAAGAAGGAGGCGGGAGAGGAACCTCTGGGGGGTGGCGGGCGGGGGAGGGAGGGAGGGGGGAGGAGGCGGGCGGGCGGGCGGGCGGGGGGAAGGAGCGAGGAAGGGACCGTCGCCGGGGAGCGAGAGCGCGCCGGATTGGCCCAGCCGGGCGCAGGGAGGTCCGGAGACAGGGGGATGCCGCTGCGCCGCCAGCCGCGCCTCCCGCGCGCCCCGAGCGATGGGACTGGTAGTCCGGAGCTGCCCGATGCCTGGGTCGGAACTCGCGAGCAGGCAGGGCGGGCACAGCTGGCAGACGTGACTCCGAGACTCCGGCTTTCCCCAGCTGGGCGTGGGGCGCCTCCCCCTGTGGGCAAAGGGTCTCCCCTTGAGAGGATTCAGGGGGGCGAGACTGTAGGCATCCCTACGTTCATACAACACTCTCGCTGGGTGGGTTCACGCAAAACCGCAGGAGCCCAAGCAAACGACAAAACCCAGAGAGACTTCCCAGCTTTGCCGGGTTTGCCCTGGATTCGCACTCATTCCCGGCCAAGCCCCCCCCCCCGGGCCCGACCGCCCCTTACCTCCCGGCGGGGCTGCACAGAGGCAGAAGCCGCAGCTTCCCGGGAGACGCTCCGCTTGCGCTGCCGCTGGCTTCGGCTCCCCCATCCTGCGGCCGCTGACATCCCTCTCGCACCTGCAGGATAGCAGGATGTTTCTGAACATGCGCAGAGTGCCTCTCCCTTGGCACGGACCAGCCCGGGCTTGTGTGGCTGATCTGCCACCCGCCGTTTCGGACGGCTGGTAGCTGGTGCCGCGACTGATTCGCAAGCCTAACGGGATGGGACGAGAGGCCGGTGGCTGATGGGACGGGGAAACCCCAACATCCGAAGACCTGTGCCAACTCCTTCGCTTCTTAGAAGGGCCCAGGGAGCTTCGAGCAACCCTGCAAGGTAGACCGCCCCGAGCCGAGCCTTGCGTCCTGCGGGCTTAGAACGCCGTTTGGACACAGGCTGGGATCCACACAAACTACCCCTAGGGGCTTCCTGCTAGGTGACCCAGGCAGGCTTCGGCCCTAACCTGAGGAGTGGGATCCGGCGCTGGGAAGACTGGTGGGCTCCCCGAGCTAATGGGGGGGTGGATAGCAGCTCTGGAGCCCCCCCCCGCTTTGTGGCTGCCTAGAAGGCGCTGACAGGACATAGCGCCTCCCCAGGAGGAGACCGGCTGCGGGCCCTGGCTGGCGCTCCTCCCTTCTGGCCTTCGACCCCGCCCGGGCCTGCAAAGGGCTCCCCGCTGCCCCCTTGCTCAGCCCCCGGAACCGGGAGGGCTTTCAAGCCTGCTTCGCCCCAGGCAATTCAGGGGTCTCCATGGCAACGCAGCACCCGCCCCTCCCCCAGCATTGAGCGAGAGGGGGAGAAGCGACGAGGAGGGGTGGATAACGTCCCCCCCATCGGTCCCCTTTGGACACAACGTCCGGGATCCGTGCAAAAACTTCCACCTTCTTTCGCTCCCTGTAAAGTTGGAAAGCGCTTTTCTGAAGCTCCCTGGCGCCCTCCGGTGGCGACAAGCCTTCAAAAAGACCGCTTTCCCTCGGCGGGACGGGACGAAGGGGGGACCCCGGTCTCGGGGCTGCTACAGCCCAGAATAACTAGGGCTTGACCTGCACACTTGGAGATAGCTCCTTCATTAGCTGGAGGTACAAAAGGGGAAGCTGAAGCTCAGTGTGAGACATCTGAAGGAAAAGGAGACGGCTCGTTCCATCCAGCCTCAGCACTTGCATGCTATAGCCAGCCTCTCGGTGTAATTAACTTTTTAATTAATTAATCCATTAACAGTCTCTCTGAGCCGCCCCAAAGGCACCCTTCTCTGAGGTTGTTGCTCATGAAAGTGTGTGTCTTCCCCTCGGGCCTTGGGTGCTTTGGAATGGGACGTGATGGCCCCAACTGGGGAGGTCAAGAGGCAACAGAGTCCCCACTTCGTAATCCACCTGGTTACAAGGCAACACACAGCTGTGGCTGGGGATCACGCCGGAAGACTAGTTTGCACAAACACAGGTGTGCACACCGCACCATGCCGGGCCTCCCTGTGCTTCCTCTTGGTGCACTTCCAGAGGGCCTGGAGACAGCCACGGTATTGTTCTCAGACAATTAGCTGTAGCTCTGGACCAATTCAGAGGTGAGCAGGAACAAGTGGCGGCTGAGCAAGGCAGGTGGGGGCACCTGGCCCCGTGCAGACGTCGCTCCATTGGGAGAACCGGAAGCTTGGGTGCAGCTGCTGCGACTGAATCCAGGGAGGATGGCTGCCATACCTGGACCCCTCTGGGTATGGGCTGTTTCCAGGCCCTCGGATCTGGGGTGCCCCTACCCTCCTTCCTGGACACAGCAGCGGCCCCCAGTCGGCCCGAGCCTCAGCTGCCTTTCCCCTCCAGAGAGCCCCATCTCCATTCCAAGGAGGAAAATCCAGGATGTTTGGACTTATTTATCGGCCACTGACATTGTTGCACCCAACTGCCCATCCTCTGCAACAAGGTAGACATGAATTTAGCAAGTTGCAAAGAAACTGCAAGGCTGAATTTGAGGAACTGGAGATTCCCCTCGTGTTGGGGCTTCTGCTCCCCAACTGGGAAGTAGCTGCAGGGGCGTTTAATGCCCCAGCAGGCTTTGTAGTGTGAAAGGAGCCCCCATTTGGCTGAGAGTAATCCGGTGCAGCTGCAGCCTCTGGCATGCCTTGTTTTTACTGATTTTTTTTCTTTGTTGGCTGTCTTGACCTCTTCTGATTTGGCAGCCTTATTTATCTAAGCAACCACCGCCCCAGTAATCACTCTTCCATGGTTATCAGGAGCTGGAAAGTCTAAACAGTGTGAGACCTGGTTTGTCCTAGGAGACAAAACGCCAGCCCAGTGGCCCTCATCCTCCTGCTTCCCACTGTGGGCCTCCTTTTCTGTGACCATCGTAACAAGAATTATAATGGTGTTTCTCCTACGCTTCATGTCTCCACACCGCCTGCAGAAACCCATTTCAAAGCAGCCCTGGGCCCTCGGCTTGTTAGGAGCCCCTTGGCGGCAGCTGCCTCAGAGCTCAGCCGCTCGCCCGCTCGCTCCTTGGGTCTCTGCTTGGAGGCTCGTCGCACAGCCATCCCCTCGTGACTGCCAGCCCCCTGGGCACTCCACACTCTTTGCCCCTTCTTCTGGAACTGGCCTCCTCAGCTCAATTTGGCAAAGGGAATTTCATGACCGTGGAGGGGAGCAAAGCCCAGACAGACGGACAGACAGCCCTGGGGGGGGATCTGCCCCATCTTGCTCTTCCTCTCCGAGGAGGCATAGAGAAGCAGGGAAGGACGATCCGCCTATTCAAATAGTGCCTCCTTGGCAGGTTTTGGGTGGGGTGGGGTCTGCCAGGAACCCAGATGGGTGGAGATGGGTAAGACCTGCTCCCCAGGGCCCACCACCCACGAATGCCAAGGCTGAGGAGGAATCAGCACTGAGGGATGATGCTTCCATGCACAGGAGCAGTCTATCTGAAATCACCTGTGGGAATGAGCCACATAGGGGGCTCTCACTGCCCCACCGCTGTCCCCAGCTCCAGAGGCTGCTTCCCAAAGGATGGGCTGGACTTTCAAGGTTTCTCTGGAGCCTCCTATGGTCTTTGATGTCCCCTTCTTGAGCAGACTTTTTCACCCTCTGTGTGTGTGTGTGTGTGTGTGTGTGTGTCTGTCTGTCTGCCTGCCTGCCTGCCTGCCTGCCTGCCTGCCGGCAGTCCCCCTTTGCTCCTCCTCTTCTGCCTATCAATTCCCAAGCACCCCAAGGGGTGGCCAGAGGGGGCTACTAGAAGCCTGGCCCAATTCACCAGCCAGCCGTGGGAGTCACATTCCCAAGAGGGCATTTAGACAGAAGCCTGAGTGAGTTATTTAGTAAGACCCTTTAGACGACAGAGGGTTACTTATTTATGAGAACTTCTTGGCAGATCTGTCACTCAATAATTTATACCACTCAGCATTTAGCGGCATCACCAGTAAATAATTCAGTTATTATAAACTAAGGGATGCTTTACGATATCTTGAATTACAGCTTCCCCTCTGATCCCAGACCATAAATACAAGGAGTGACAACCGTGCCCTGTGGTCCCAGTGCTCTTTCCAGGTGGATCGGAGAGCCTGGCACTGGCACCGCTGCTGGGGCTCCATGGCATCTCCCGGGCACCACTGTCTCAGGGAGAACGCAAAGGCAGTTCAGTGAGGGGAAGGGTGTCCTGAGTGGAAAGGGCCCCTGCTTGCTCAAGGCAGAATCACTGGGGCAGAAGGCAGCCCCAGCAGCACTGTGGGTACAGAGAGGCCCCCCAGCCCCAGGCCCTGAAAGGGTCAAAAGGCTTGGCTGATCCTCTAGCCAGATCAATCTTTGCAATGTTTCAGGCCGGTGCACCTGCTTCTGGGACAGTCCGTTGCCCTCTCCCCGAAACGATGATGTTGAGGACCCGAAGGCAGCATCTCCGCCTTGCACACGTGGACACAGGCAGGTAGAACCAGCCCCGCAGGCGCGCTGAAGGAGGAACACTCCTGGCCAATTAGCTTCCTGAGTGACGTGAGGCCAGCCAATGGTGGCTTGCAAAAGAAATCAAGGCAAACCCTGAAGGGCTTAGATCCAGGTATGAGCCCAGTGTCTCTGAGTCCTGGGTTCAGCTTCTGCTAAGCCGGCCTCGAGTCAGGATCTGCCCCATGGGGCAGAGTTTGAGCAGCCATCAAGGGTTGTCCTTTGGGAGGCAGCAGGGGAGTTCACCCCTTCTTACAAGCACAGGGGTGGGGGTGTTCTTCCTGCCTCCCCACCGGGACTGACCAGGGATGGGTGTTTAGGAAAACCTTCTTCTGTGCTTCTTCCACAGCCCCCCCCCCAAGGAGCCACACAGAAAGGTTTCACCATGTTTTTTAATGGGTAACAGCAGGAAATGTCCCGTCCTGAAGCACCTTAAACACAAAGGCTCCATCTGGGAAAGGGGAGAGAAGCGGCTTTTCCAGCACGGTGGCCCCCAACTGCCACCTGCTGGACAGGTTGCCCCCTCCCCCCCATCCTTGAGAACTGGCACTGCGGGAACCCCTGGGGCCAGCCTGTGGAAGAGTGGGGGAGCCTGGGGGTGGGCTGCCGGTGGAGATGCCTTGAGGGGTATTGAGACCCATGAAATAAGAAAAGGGGGCTGAAGCTGATCTAAGGGATTAAATCCTGGGAAATCAGAACCCGTCTTGGGAGAGACCTTGATTCCCTGGGATGTAAGAAGCGAGGATAAAACTCTCTTATTCCAGCTAATCTGAATGAAATAAGAGCTCTGGTCTTCCTTTGGAGCGTTGCTTGATGTGGTCTGCCGCAAAGATAAGATTTAATCAGGCCCCTTTTGGCTGACTTGGGGGCCAGGGGGGAGGCCAAAGCGGCCCCGGTGCAGGAAGCAGCCGCCCAGCGTCTGCTCCGGTCACAGCAGCAGAGCGGCAGTCATGGTGGGCACCAGGAGTCCTCTGAGCAGGAGTGATGCCAGGCCCAGTGCCCAGGGTCCTAAGGTGGAAAAAGGAAGGGGGGGCATCAACACGAGGAAGCTCACAGCCATTGTCAGAGGAGGGTGGAGGTTGATCTGAGCCATGGCGGGGAGCTGGAAGTGGGGGATTGGCAAAGAGGAGGAGGGGGGGCAGGTTTTGCCAAGCCCTGAGCCTGGGGGCAAAAGAGCTGAGACTGATGCAAATCCCTGGATATTTGCATTTATCATGAAAAAACACAGTAACTTCACCACCCCAGGACTGGCAAAGTAGAGTTGGGCACCTCTGTCCTGCAGGGGGACAGTGAAGCCATGGTGCCCAACTGATGGCAGATTTCAGGTTGACCATTTCAGTACCCGGAGCCTTTTAGCAACATTAGCTGGCTTTCGTTTTGCTTGGTGCCCCAGGGCAGGGCAGCCTGGCGTCAGGAGACCCCTTTCCCTGGCCTTCCCCATTATCCTCTCCCAGTGGGGCTGATGGGAACTGCTGTACAACCGATCCAGAAGTTGCCCAGTTGCTCAGGGAAGATCTGGCTCCTGTTTCCTTGTGGTTTGCATTTGTCCCCCCCTTTTGTATTTTAGATGCCAAACTTTCTGGAGGCCCCACTTGATTCCCCCCCACCCCCCACCCCCGGGTAAAGGACTCTCCTTCTCTGACCTCCCCCCCTCGCTCACATCACTGCATGGCAGGCTTAGCCAAACAACGGCTTAAAGAACTTCAAAAAGAATGGCTGAATACCCACCAATGAAACCAATGAATAATGCAGAGGACAGCGGAAAGGAAGAGGGAATATTTGCTTCTGCAAACTTCAGAAATGCAACTATTCTAAACACAGCTGACAAATTTGCTTAGATCTCAAAAATGGTAATTGGGCAGGCTGCGTTATTTGTAATATTCTTTACGTAGTCTGGGTATTGTGAGCTCCAGTGAGGGAAAGGGGCCAAGAGCTCCTTTACTCCCAAGTAGCCACCCTTGCACAGCCCAGGGTGAACCTGGCAACCACCCCATCTAGTTCGATGATGCCCCCAAAATGAGTATCTGCAGAAGATTTTGCCGAGGGCTGACTGGAAGATTTGGGGTCCTCTGCCAAAAAAGGGCTGAGGGTGGGGCCCCTGCACCGGGGGCAGACCCTGGTGCTGCGAGTCTGCACTCTGGCCGGGGTGGAAAAGGCGAGGGGGGGGCAGGCAAAACAGCCTTGGCCATCCACAAGAGGCTCAGCTCAGCCACTGGGAGGGGCCCGTCTTGGACAGGTGCTGCCTTTTACCTGGGCTTGCAGTGCTGGGAGCGCACGGATGCTGGAGGACGACGCTGAAGGTGCTCTGGGCGGGGGGGCCCTGGGCGGTGCAGGTGTAGGCCTTTTCCTGGTTGGGGTGCACCAGCTGAGAGAGCCGGGCCTCCCGACTCAGGGTGGTGCCTGCCTTCGTGTCCTTCCAGGTGTAGGTCACCTTGTGGCCGGGCCCCATCCCTGCCTCACAGTCCAGGTCAATGTGGCAGGAATCGTTCTCCAAGGAGATCCTTTGGGTGATGTCTGCGGGGGACACAGCAGGGATGCCACTCAGAGGGAGCAGCAGCAGGAGAGAAGACCTAGGATCCCGAAGCAGGAAGGGATCCTTGAGGCCACCCAGCCTAAGCCCCTGAACCCTTCCAGGGAAGCAGAGTCACCCTTCCTTCGAACGCAGAATCTGTCTCCTAGCTGCACTGCACAATGAACCAGCTTTGGGGCCAGATTTGTTGGTGCTACGTCACACCAACTTCATCTGTTGCAACCATGACATTCTGCTCTTTTGCACAAACTCACAAGAAGTGATTGAGGAACTGAAAGTTCCACGGAGGGAAAAAAATAAACAGAGCAGAGAAACTGCTGTTCAAAGCATTAACCGGGGCAAGGATTTGGCTAGAGAGATCACCGGGCCAGGTCAAGAGATCTGAAAATCAGACCAAGCCAGGCTTGCCTTTGAGAGCATCCCCTTGCTCAGCCTAAAGTGGTGGGACCCCCTCCCCCCAGCCTCATATCTCTGTTTCATGCATTAACCGTCAAGAAATGGGCGGGATGCAAACGAGGCAATGTGGAACTTGATTTCCTGGAGACCACCTTAGTTCGTCCCTTACGTTGAGATTTCTGCTCTGAGTCCTGCCTTCTCCTACTTTCCGGTACCTAGAAAACTGCCTCACCCTCTCCGCTTCCTCCTGTTCCTCAGGGCAGCCTGATCGGAGGGACCCTCTCTGCAATGGCTACTTGTCTAGGATGCAGGGAAATTCCTTACTGAATATGGCCACCAGGAAGCGGCTGAGCAACTTTGGGGAGGTGGCGGTGAAGCCGGTGGAGATTTCGTAGGTGCCCCCATCGCCCAGGCTCAGGTTGGTGATTCTGAAGACCATCTCATCTTCCAGGAAGGCCACCCGGCCAGCATAGCGGACGCTTACAACACTGATCTCTTTTGAGTCCATCCAGATGGCGACGGCTTCTTCTCTCGAGCTGGCCCTCAGGAGGAGGTTGGTGAGGCGCTGCCCCTTGGGGATGGCCACGGGCAACATGACGGCATTTCCCACACCAACCGACCTCAAGGTGGGCTCAGGTGAGGAGGCTGCTCCTGGAACACACGGGAGAGAGGAGCAAATTCCGACACCCCTCCCACCCAGGAAAGCCTCCTGGGAGACCCAGAGGGGCAATGGGGGACAGGAGGGGCAGCCAATCAGGGGGCCCGTTGATGTGCTTTTGTGGGGGGACAATTTGCAGAAATAAATACTCCCCCAACAGCTGTAAAACACCAGCCAGTTCTTTCTCTACCACCTCCTTACCCAGTTTCTTCAAGCCCACACCTGAGAGGTGCTTTCCCCCTCCCCACCTGTGGTCAATCCCCCCCCCAATACTGCATTACACTTTCTGTCCTCCTGTTGCTGGCCAAGAAACAGCGCCCTCTGCTGCTCAGCACCACAAACTGCAACCCCTCGGTCCCATCCCTTTCGCCTGGATTCGGTTTAAGCTGACAAAGTGGCCCTCGACTTGTTTGGCCCCTGGCCCCAAGGGACGTTGGGCTTTCCTGCTGGACAGAGACCCACCCAGAGGGGCATTGTGCCCATCTGTGTCCCAGGTGAAGAAGCCGAAGCAGGGGGAGGATTAAAAGGATGAAGGGCACAGCCACAAACAGCCACTCCTCGGAAAATCTCCAGGTTGGATCCTGCAACTTTTGAAAGCTGTCTTGCTGAGCAAAAAGCAAAGCCTATTCGAATCCAGAGGCTCCAAAGAAGAGCACTTCTGGGCATGGGAAAAGTGTCCTTGGAGGAAGAACCCCAGCTGTGAGATCAGTTGCCCCTGGCCATCCCCAGCAGGAGAGGCACCTCGTGGGGCCCTTCCTGTGGCTCACCTCCCGAGCTGAGCAGCAGGAACGCCAGGAGGATGCCAGAGTTCATGTTGGCCCTTCGGAGACAAAAGTGCAAAGTGAGCCACCAGGAAAAGGGCGTCTCCTCTTCCCACCCCTCCTCTCAAGAGGAAGTCCCTCATTTCTGGGGAGAAAATCACATGCCTCGGCTCTGCTTCTGGAGAAATGAAGCCTCTGCTGAAGGAGAAGCCCCCCCCCCCCCGCTTGGCCATATGAAGAGGAAGTCTCTGAGAGGTTGAGAAAAACAGGCCCAGCCAAAGAGGGGCCTCTGAGCCGGGGCCTGGGCTGGGCAAGGCGAAGGGCCCTCTGGCTCGGCTCCGCATGCAGCTGGCTAGCCATCCCCACTGCTCTCCTGAGCTGAGGTTGTTAGTGTTTTTAAAATTGTTTGAAATGAATGTTTTGCCAAAGGTTTTATTTTTATTTCAAACAATTCCGATAAAACCTGAGAAAAAATTCTTCCAAGATTTAAACTCATAAATTTTGAACTTTGGCAAGGAAAGAAATCTAGAATTAAGATGAAAACGTTACAAGACGCTAAGGAAAATGGAGGTTTTGGGTTACCGGAGTGGGTTTTGTATTATCAAGCATCTGTTTTAACATGGGTGAAAGAATGGATAACTCTTAGGAATAAAAGGTTGCTATTTTCGGAGGGGCATGACTTACAGTTGGGATGGCACGCTTTTTTGTGGTATGGGAAAAATAGAGCTCATAAATATTTCCAAAATCACTATATAAGAAATGCTTTGTTAATAGTATGGAGAAAAATTAAAGCTAAAATATATTTAAAAATTCCAGGGTGGCTATCAACGATGGAAGCATTTGTACATCCAAACTTAGTAGACTTTGAAAAAAATTGGACATATAGAGATATTCTAAATATTGATGGGAATTTAAAATCCAAACAAGAACTGGAAAATCAGGGTTTCAACCTGTCGTGGGCACATTTACAGATGCAAAACAGATATGAAAAAGACGTGAAATTGTATGGATTTTGTAAAGATCAAACTGTATTTGATAAGATTTTTGTTAACCTCAGATGAGAAATTAATTAAGAAAATGTATAATTTTTGTTAATTCTGGAAATGGAAAGTGAACAAGTTAAAGAAACAATGATAAGATGGGCGAAAAACTTTGGTTATAATATAGAACTAGAAAAGTGGCAAAAGTTATGGGAGAGAAATTATAAATTAACAATGTCAACTTTGTATAAAGAAAATTTATATAAAAAGTTTTATAGATGGCACTTGCCACCAGCAAGATTAGCAAAAATGTTTAAAAATATGTCAGATAGATGCTGAAAACGTAAGCATAACTCAGGCACGTACTATCATGTTTGGTGGACATATGACAAAGCTATTGGAAAAAGATACACACTTGGTTAGAAAAAAAATGTTGGGAGAACATGTTGATT
Organism: Vipera ursinii; assembly: GCF_947247035.1. Taxonomy (NCBI): domain Eukaryota; kingdom Metazoa; phylum Chordata; class Lepidosauria; order Squamata; family Viperidae; genus Vipera; species Vipera ursinii. The sequence continues at coordinate 202,453 of NC_139528.1, forward strand.
TTAAACCTGAACTTTTATTAGGCATAATGCCAGAAAAGATAAACAAACAAAGCCTATATTTGATTTTACACATCACTACAGCAGCAAGAACAATCTTTGCTCACTATTGGGAAAAATGAAGGACTATCACCAGAGGAAGAAATAATCAGAAAAACACTTGAATGTGCAGAGATGGACAGATTATGAAATTGAAAGATAAAGAAGAAACAGAATATTATCAAACTTGGGATTTATTTTATCAATGGCTAGAGAAAAGAATGAAGGATTAGGAATTGAATATGTATTAGCATTGTTATACTCAGACAGCACGTTGGTTGAAAAATTAATATATGTATGTAAGAGAAAATTAATAAAATATATATATATTACTATGAGCTGCCCAGTGAGCTCCTAAAAATAGTTAACAAGCATTTGACATATATCTCCCCTTGCTTCTCAGCTAACAAAGCGAGAGAGATCCTGTGGCTTAGAGGTGAAAACAACTGCCTAATGTGCAATCAGCCCAGGTTCGAATCTCAGAAGGGTATGGCTGACTGATGAAAACTAATAAGTTTGAAATGCATATCAGTCTCCCTTAATTCTTTGTTAGCAATTTAAAATTTACACAAATATGACTACTGCCTGTCGATGGCCTTCAGGTAGGCTGACACAGGAAATAAAGATTTGTCCCATGTTATATATATAAATTGTTTTAAATGCTTTATAATTCCCCCGCCCCCCCCCCCCCCCCCGCACGTGAAGCTTCACTTCTGGGAAAAGCAGGCAGTTTGTACTGTTTGTACAATTTGAACACTTTGTGCAGCTTGTGGTTTGTAGGGTTTGTGCAATTTCCAGCTTAACACCTGAAAAACCTGTCCAAACTCATTGGCACTCTTTTCAAGCACAGCGTCGCACAGCCTGGGGGGGGGAGGGCAGGGAGGGGGGCTGCGTGGTGACGTCACCCCCGGCCGAGCGTCTCTTCTCTCTCCTCGTTTAACGAAAGCGGAGCAGTCAGTCAAGCAATCTGAGTCCTCCAAGAGTTGCCATCGTCTGGGCGCTGTTTCGGGCTCCGGTTGGCAGGGCGTCTCCGGGGGTGGTGGTTAGGGGGGGGAAGGTAGCCTCACCCAGACCCTGGACCCTGCAAGGTCCCCTCCTCCCCCTGCCCCCCCCGGCACGTTGGACTCAGTGCTGACCTCCGTGACCCCAGAGAGGCTTCCCGGGGCACAACGGGACCCTTCCCCCCTTCCTGCCGACCGCGCTCTTTAGCGGCTCTGCCTTTGGCGGCCTTTGGGGCTCGTTCAGAGCCGAACCCGGCGCCGGGGCTGCTTTGCTGGGGACTCACTGTGCGCTAGACGGCGGGGCTGACCTGCCAGATAAATCTGCCGCTTACCGCAGCTTTATGCTTTCAGGTGGGGCCGGTGGGTGCTTTGCCACTCCGGAACGGGGCACCCCTGGCTCGGAGCGGACACTGGCCGTGAATGAGGCCGCGGGAGAAATCGAGCGAGGGGGACGACGAGGTGCCGTCCAGGGCCTTGAGCCTGCCCAACCGGAGCCCCCTGACGGCAGAGAGGAGTTCAGAAGCTGCCGGAGCCCCGGGAGGCAGAGCGCGTCGGGGACCGAAGCCCCGCGGGAGCCTCGTCTTCCTCGCTCCGCGGCCGCGCTCGTTCGGGTCGGGTCGGGCTGCACCGGGGCTGGGGCTGGGCGGGCAGGCGGACCGGAGCACCCCGCGGAGTCGGGAAAGGGCGCCCCCCCGGTGGCGGCGAAGCCTTGTCAGGTTTGGAAAGGGGGACGCGCGGGCTGTACCCGCTGGGGGCGCAGGGCGGGACGGCGCTCCCTGCGGGGAGTAAATGCTCGACCACGCGCGGAGGAAGAAGCCGAGACCGAAGCGGGGCAGCTCCCGGGGAGTCCAAGTCCCCCCCCTTCCCGCCTTTGCCGGCCTTGCTGGCGGACAGAGCCCTTCCTGGCCGCAGCCCGCTTGGCCCCGATGCCTCTTCGCCGAGGGCCACTCTCGCGTGGAAGGCGAGGAAGGGAGCGGGGAGGGCCCCCCAATTCCAGCCGGGACCAATTTGGGTCTGGGAAGAGCCGTTTGCTGCGCTCCTCCAAATCCTGCGGTTACTTTGCCGTTGTGCGTGTGAGCGGGTCGTTGTAGGAAGCTTCCCCGCTTGGAAAATGCTGGGACCCCCCCCCCTTCAGAAACACCTCCGTGCCCTGCAAGACATTTGAAAATCTGACTCTTTAACTTGTCTTTATTTAGTGATTTCGTTCTAAACAGAAGAAAACAGCTCCCTTTTACCCGCCAATAAAATTGGACTTTTAGTGCAAAAAGTCTTCAGTGGATAAAAACCTTCATATTTATGAAGTACAGTACATAATTACTAGGCACAAAATAAACGTTTTAAAAAACGGGAATCAGATTAACATGCAGTTTGAACTCAGTCATCAAAACATCTGTCCTTATTGGTGTGTGTGTTTTTTTGTGTGTCACAAATTCCAGAGAATCATGTTGATTCAGCCACAGAAAGCTAAACCTAAGAGTGTCTGGTAGCATAAAGGGCCGGAGAAATGACCATTGGTCAGTGGTTATGGCCAGCTTGGACTTTGACCAGGAATCCTTTCCTTTGCTCCTTCTTTATTTGCTTCCCACACTTCTCAGCAAGTTTCACAACCCCCTCTGGGTGTGTTTGTTGGTACCTGGCCTGAGGCGTGACAGGACATCAACTGGATCTGGGCTGCTCATAGTAACTGCTTTGTTAAAATGCCCAGCCTTCTGACTCCGTGTCGCAAATGGCACCCAGGATGTTTCACAAAATGTGTAATGAAGAGGTATATTGCACAATCCCAGTTTTTGTATTGCATCAAATTTTTGTCTCTAAGCTCCCTTTCTGTTTTCCTGTCTGCGTGCGCGAACCCCAAATATCTGAAAGAAACACCGGGAAACCTTCCTCTACTCTGTCTTTCTTCTTCTGCGCAGCATCTTTGTTTCCAAAAAATAAAAATATTCTTTCTTTATTCGAGGCCTGCAAATCTGGTGGGACCGACTTCACACAAGGCCCCTTCCTCCTACCTGGGGGGGAACTGGGGGGACAACTCACCCTGAAATATCCTGGGTTTAGAAGGAAGAGGAAGAAAGAAGAATTAAGTCAACCTCTTCCTCCTCCCTCCCGTGTCTCCCAAAGCTTTACAGCCGGATCTCCAGTAGATCCAAATGGATTTGAATGGCACATACTGATCCAGCTGGTCTCTCCAAATCTCCAGGTCTTGCATTTGCCTTGCATAGACTGAATGACTCTGTGAAATTGAGGGGGAGGGGTAGCAATTAGTTTTGTCGCTTAAGCTCACCTGCAAGTAAGGAACGTGGATCTTAGGCCAAGACAGCACATCTCAATCTACCGATGAAGTGCTGTTTGTTAGGTATATGTCCAGGGTGCAAACTTTAAAAAAGAAAAGAAAAAAGAAAAGAAAAAAGGAAGGAAGGAAGGAAGGAAGGAAGGAAGGAAATCTCTGGATATTTGAAGCAGTGGGAGGGAGGGATGAGGACCACAGAGTAACCTATGATTAACTTCCTTTTTTGGTGCTGACCACATTGTGTCTGCTCTTTCACTTGTTTTTGACAAAGTGCAACCTCACTCCTTCACTCTTTTCTTCTTTGCTTTGTGTTTTGAGTAGCAACATATAGATCATTTATATAAATAAACATATATAAATATCACAACAGACATTTACGTCCCAAGAGGAAGTTACACTCTCCCTCTGTCTTGATGTGCAAAACACCAGTCTGGGCTCTTCTGCTCCCCAGAGAAACCATCCAGGCCAGGCCAGGCCAGCTTGACTCCCTCCCAGAGCCAGCAGCTTTGACCCGCCTGCCCCACAGCCCGGTCGACCCCACTCTCCGTGGCTGCTGCAGATCAGAGGTTTCCCGCACCGCCTCGCTCCTCCAGCTCTGGGAGAGCCTCTGAAGACCCCAACAGGTTCCACTGCAAAGGCAGGAGACGGGCTCTTCTTGGGGGCGACCCTGACTGAAGTGGGCCTCCACCTGCAAACAGGCGTGTGCCCAGAGTGATTCCTTCTCCCCCTGAGCGGATTTTTTCTGGCACACTTTGGGGCGCTGGCACATTTCCCCCTCGATCAGGCACTTTGCAAACAGGCAGGATTCAAAGTCCATGAAGCATTTTGTGCCTGTTTTCCTTCCCCATTTGCTGAAATATTTATCTTACCTTTTGAAAGAAAATACTTGGATTGAGTTTGGCTGGATGAAAGTGACAAGGATGAAGCTTTATGTTAGCTTGAGGAAAAGGCACCACCAGCTGATTTTTAACTAGCATGGAATCAAGTGGGTTTCCCCAGCCGACGGTGCCCTTCTTCCTCTTCCCACTTTTATTTTTCTTTCCTGCTGCTCTCTGTCCTCGTAGTAGGGAGGGCCCACTTGCTCTGGGTTGCTGCCTCTCCTTCATCCTCCTTCCTGGGCTTAAAAAGTGCAGCATTTTGATGGTTTACAGTAATAGCAGAAAAACTGCAGCTCTCTGTGTCTCTCTCTGTGTGTGTGTGTGTGTGTGTGTGTGCGTGCGCGCAGAGGCCAGGACCCTTAGAGTTCCTCCTCAAGGCTCCAGCCACCTGTGGCTTGGGGTTCCCAAGCTTTTGGAGGTCCATAGCCAGGATCCCGTGACCCTACGTGGCCGGAGCAGAGCTGTATCCACAGAATCCTCACTCCCAGGCCACTTCAGCCACAGCCACTTTCGAGCCTGCCTGACTGGTGAGCCCAGCCTCCGCCACTCTGCCTGTTTTTAGAAAAGGGGAAAACAGAAGCGCAGAGGAGGAGGAAGAGTTCCTTTAGTTGGGGAATAAAAGCAAGGCTGCCTTCTGTTTTGGGGAGCCTCTCCCCCCTCTGCAGCTGAAGAGGCTGGCAGGAGAGCAGGGGCCCCCGTGGCCGGGCAGGAGGGAGGGAGGGAGGCTGCGAGGGACGCCTAGAAGCTACGGGGGACCAGTTCCCCCCAGGAGGGCTCAGACGTTGCTGATCCGCACACTCAGCGGGGCGCTTTCCCGCTCGGCTCTCCCCCGGAAGGATTCCTCCAGCTTCAGTTTTTCGGGGTCACCAAAACGCACGGTTTCGTGGAGGCAGCATGGAGGGGCCACCTTGATCACTTGCTCGAACAGGCTGAAGTCAGCCACGTACTTCCCGCTGGCTGAGAGAGAGATGACCGGGGTAAACTCGTAGCCCCATAGGATCTCCTCCGGCAGGTAAGAGGTGCGGACTTGGCAGGTGGCGCTGGTGGACTCCACGGTGCCGCTGAGGATGACCACCAGCTCAAAGTCGCCCTCCCCTGTGCGCAGGGCCAGGTCCCGGAAGGGGCTGCGCTCGTTCACCACGTGGTAGAAGATGAGTGGCAAGATGAGGAAGGGGCTGTCGGAAGACGTGTCCACTTGGAAGTCCACATTGACCTGGTTCAGCCGGACATTCTCACCTTCCTTGGTGAGGTAGGTCTGAAGGAGTTTCCCTGTGACCTGGCAGCCGATCAAGAGGCTCTTCCGCATGTTGGCCACCCGGATCATCAGGCAGGTTTTGCCGTCGTGTTGAGCCACCACGGCGTTCTGGCTGAACTTGATGGTCTCGGCCCTCTTTTTGGGCCGAGCAATCTTGGCCAGGAAGGTGCCGGTGATGAAGATCTCCATGATGGTGGTGAGGACCAGCTGGCTGATGAGCAGGACAATGGCCAGTGGGCATTCCTCGCTGATGTAGCGGAAGCCATAGCCAATGGTCGTCTGGGACTCCAGGGAGAAAAGGAAGGCCCCGGTCAGCGTGTGGACCTGCATGACGCACGGCGTGTGGTTGGCTGGAGGGCCGAACTCCAGCAGGTCCCCGTGCAGCAGGGCCACCAGGTACCAGACGACCCCGAAGAGGAACCAGGTGCCGGCAAAGGAGGCTGAGAAGAGGACCAGCTTGTAGCGCCACTGCATGTCGATGAAGGTCGTCCAGAGGTCCTTCAGGTACAGGAAGCGCTTGTTCGTGATGTGCTCCATGCGCACGTTACTTCGTCCATCCTTGGTCATGACCCTCCTCTTCCGCAGCACTGGGCCAATCAGGGGGTGGCTGTCGGTTTGGGTGGTCTGGCTGTAGTACACCTTGGTGGCTGAGGTCATCTGGGCAGAGGAGAGAGCAAGAGGGAAAGAGGGGCAGGTAAGGAGGGCTCACACCAGAGGGATATGGGGGGGAATCACACCTGCGTTCGGGATGAACCACAAAAGAGCAGTAAATCCCCACAACTTCTGTCCCGGGGTGGGGGAGCATGAAATGGCACTCCTTGCCAACCCACTATTCTTCTACAGCTCTACAGTCTTCTGACTTTTCTTGAGGGGCTCTTGACCCCCCTTTTCTATTACCCCACAGCCCCCCTCGTTCACAGTTTAATGGATTCCTAGCACTTTGACTTTATTGATATCCTTCCTTCCCTGCATGTGAAGCCCAGTGAATTGTGGGGAAAAAACAAGGAGCTGAGTCTCCCCCTCCCTCCCTCCCTCCCTCTCTCCTCTCTCACACACACACAGAGTATGATGCCCATTGAATGGATTGTCCATTCTTCAAGCTCTCACCCCCTTTTAATCCTGTTCCCAGCAAAGAAGAAAATATCCTCCCGGTTGCTTGAAAAAGCCTTTTAACAATCAGTGAATGAACCACCATCCTGGGGGGTTTTTGTGGGAGGAAAGCAGCCCCCTCCACGGACCCCATTGTGCCTCTGCCCTTCCTAGAGCCACACCCTGGAGGCCCCCTGCCCCTTGGCCAGAGCAAACTCCCAGTGGGCATCTGAGCCTTTATGGAGGGTGCCAGACGCCGTGAAGCTGCACCTGTTGGAACTCTGATTTTCTTTTCTGCCCAAAACAGTGCCTTCTCACCCTCACCCGCCCCCTGCCAATCCGGCCCCCACATGGCCCAAAGCGGTCCCTCAAAAGGCCCATAAGTGGCTGCTGTTAACATCTTGGAGGCATTAAACATTAACTCAGTCTGCCTCAGCCTGCATTCATTAGGCAGGGAATGAGGCTGCCACAGTATGTAAAAGTTTACAGCCTGTTTTACAAGAAGAACATAATATATAACTATTTTTCCTCTAGAAAACCTGGCCAGGGCTTAATCTCCCAAAGATTGTCTTCTGCCTGAGATCCTGGCTGCCCCAGATCTGGATTGCCAAATAAATGGCCTCATGTTGTTTTCTAAGCACCTGGGATTTTCAGAGAGACGGATTCGGAAGGAGAGCGAAGGGGGGGGGGGGTGCCAGCAAAATGCTCTCTGCTGAACCAGGGAGCGGGGTTTTTTGGGGGGGGGGCTTACGCCTCTTTCTTAAGACTTCAGGCAGCTCCTGCCCGCTCCCCAATCTGGTGGTATCCGAGGAAGCCAACCAGCCACCCCTGGCATCCAGGAACTTTCTGAGGACGCCTTCCGAAGGCTGGGGAACAAACGCAGCAGCTCCTTCCTCGCCTTCAGCAAATGTGGTTAAACTGTAAACAGGGGTTGCCTTAAAAGCTGGTGCTGCACACACGTTTCTCCCTCCCGGGCAGCTGGGTAGCACTCAGAACAAGCATCAGCTTGTTAAAACTTGTGTTTGGGCATCGAGGGGTCTGGCCGGGGGCAGAGAACCCAGCAAAGTGGGGCAAGGCCAGCCCACATCCCTCAGACTCTCAGTCAAGGCTGGGCTGGACAATGTCCTGCATCCAAATGGCTCACCCTTTGCTTCCCAGACACTCTTGCGGCCGCGCTGGCCCTGTGGAATCATTCCCATCATGCTCAGCAGCCTGGCTGGCAGGTCAAGAATTGGGGAAACACAGGAGGTGCTTAAATACCAACCAGGCTACCAACCGGTGCAGCCGAACGGTTGGAGCGTTACAGCTGCAGTGCCAGTTGGGCATCTTGTAGGGCTGCTGCAGGCCAGGCTGGGGGTTTCTCGGCCCCCAACTCCAATGGGACGCATGGGGTATCTGCCAGCTTAGGCCTTTCCCGGACACCAGCCCAAGGTCCGCCTCCATTGGCTGCAGTTGGTGAGGAAGGGTTTTGTAGCCCTGCTCCCCTCCCTCTGGCCAATCGACCCCCTTTCTCCAGCCCCCAACGCTCTCTCCTGGGATACGGCTAGCCATATCCGTCCCTTCCATTGGCTCGGGCCCATTGCAAGGCCCAGGACGGGAGGGCAATGTGGGCCGAGGCTCCCCACTGGACCTCTGCAGATATTGGAAACCGCCAAGCTCAGTTGCCCGGATCCGGCCAGGCTTGTGGGGAGGGGGAAGAGATGGGGGGGAGTGAAAGCATTTGACTGTTTGGTAAGAAGAGCAGGCAGGACAGAAGCCCCATTGTCTGCCCCCCAGGAGAAGGCCTGAATGGAGCTTGCAAGAGACAAAAAGCTCTTTGAGAAGCCAGCTCGTTAGTATGCGAGGGGGAGTCGCGGTCTTCTCTCCTTGGCTCCCCTTCCCTCTTCTCCTGCCCACCCCAGAGGGCATGAGTCCTGCCACCGGAGCTCCTCTGGCCGTGTTCATGGCACACCCCCCCCCGGGATTCACCTGTTCTGACCCCCACTCACTGCCAGCACAGGGGACACACCTGGGCCCTTGCCGCCTGCGCCTCTCTGCTTGCCAAGTGTGATGGGGGGGCTTGGATTCCCCCCCTGCGGGAGGGCCAGGAAGAGCCAAGCTTACCAC